>NC_083115.1:34258785-34559618 GCF_949774975.1 Lagenorhynchus albirostris | reverse complement strand
ATAAAGGCAGATATATCAAAAATCAACTGAGCTGGAAAAATGACACGCTGTGAAGAGGTGCTTCGGGTGACAAGTGATCAGGATCCTCCATTAGTCAAAGTGATGACTCTCAATACATGGATATTCCGGGTCCTCACCCCTGGAAGCTCAGGTCTTAATGACAGAAGTCTGTCTTCTCACATGGAAGTTAGAAAGAATGCTTCCAAACGCAGCACTCTCAAGGAAAGATGACTCATCAGATGAACAGCTCTCCATTTGAATCTTAAGAAAGCCATGTCTATCCTTCCATTTTAGAATTAGATAAAGTGCACATTTATCACACACTCTTTTTTTTTTTTTTAATTAACTAATTTATTTTTTGGCTGCACTGGGTCTTCGTTGCCGCGCGCGGGCTTTCTCTAGTTGCGGCGAGCGGGGGCTACTCTTCGTTGCGGTGCGCGGGCTTCTCATTGCGGTGGCTTCTCTTGTTGTGGAGCACGGGCTCTAGGTGTGTGGGCTTCGGTACCTGTGGCATGTGGGCTAAGTAGCTGCGGCACGTGGGCTCAGTAGTTGTGGCGCACGGGCTTAGTTGCTCCGCAGCATGTGGGATCCTCCCTGACGAGGGCTCGAACCCGTGTCCCCTGCATTGGCAGGTGGATTTGTAACCACCGTGCCACCAGGGAAGTTCCTCACACACTCTTTAAATATCGTTTTCAGCACCAGTTTCTTGGCTTCAAGTTTTAGATCTTCTTTTACCATTGCTTTGGACCAAACATGATTAATGACTTTCCCATTTAACTTTTTAAGGAAAAGCCATTCAGCCTTGTTAAAGGGAGAATAGTGCACAGATAAAAGGAAAACTAGTGGTCACGGATGACCAAGCATCCCATCCTATGTATCTTACTTTTAAAAACAGTTCCATTGTGAACTCTCAGCAAAGCAGAGCGGCCTCCCGGATAGTGACCGCTGCTCCGTAAACGTTTGCCGAATAAACACGTGACAGAGTGACTCCACAAAGAATGATGGGCCGGGAACGTCCACTTTCACATCCAGATCCCAGAAGTGTTTTTAACATGACGTCCACCTTCTACAGGCATCACCATGAAACTAAAATGCTACCTCTCATTTTACAAAGGAGAGAGTATTCAAATCACACACGCCGAGAAAGGATGGGGGTGAGGCACGAACATGGGAAAAGTCCAAGGGCAACAGGCTGTGGAATAATCGTTTAAATGGATTTTCTTCTTTGCTAAATTTTGGGCAAAATAATACATTTTTTTCCAGTAAAAGAAATTCAATAGTCCAGACAGCCTTAGATACTTGGATAGCAGGGTTGATAAAACAACTTCCTGGCCTTTAAAAGAAAATGTATCATTCAAGTGAGTTTTGTTAGGCCCCCTCTCTCCCTGTCTATGCAAGCCCAAAAGGTCCAATATTGTGCTCTACAGAAGCACGGGGACTTGAAGCTTACACAGTGATGCGGAGCTGTACCTACCGGCTGTTCACCTTTCTCAGTATAGACCCAACACCACCCTGTCTTTACAGCTGTTTGCCACTCCCATTCCCGATGCTGCAGTGCAGCCATGCTGTCACTGAAAACACAAATTGCATTTTACAGCTGTATGTGCTCAACTTCCACTTCCCGGTGTATTCATTCTGTCACTTCAAAAGAAGCATCCTTTAAAAAAAATTAAAAAACAACTATGTCATCTGCCAAAAGCCGGTGGTATGTCCTATTGTAGACAGTATCACGAGGGACACCTCTCCTCTGATGCTTCCCAAAGTGGGAATTTTCAAGATGCTCTTAAACGTACATTTCTTTTCCATTTAATTTATTATTCATGAGTTAAAAATAATTAAAGAAAAAAAATCTGAAATTGACAGTCATATTTTTCTTGCTAACTTCAATTAACTTCAGCCTCTCTTCAGTCATGCTACTTGTCAAAATGGTACCTGACGCTGAATCGGGGGAAAGGAAAGCTAGAGCTATCAGGAGAAATCGATTCGAAATATCCTCTTTGAACAGATATTATTTTAAAAATACAAATGTTTCATACAGACAAAGCCCAGACAAATCCCAAATTTGGTTGCAATTTTAAGTAAAGCAAGAGAGAAATCTGGGGCACCCACAGAGAGGTGATGGAATGGTGTACGCCTTAGCTGCACATGACAGACTCTACCTGATTGAAAAGTTCCTGCCAAAGTTAGGAACCAAAGGAAATATGGGGAACGGTAACAGGAAACATGTATGTGGCTTATTAATCATCCTCACTATTGTGGTTTAAGATGCGTAAGATGCTGTCCTCTTCACTTTTCTTTCAATGTCTGTTTTTCTTTATAAGGGATAGCTTTATAATTGAAAAGCAACAGAGAACTAATAAATGAAAGGAATGCTTCTTTTTTCTGTAAAACAAAGCTAGGCTGGAAATGCCAGGCTAAGAGAGATCAAAGGTCATTTCAGCACAAACTGAAGTCAATTATTCTGGGATCCATCATCCAATTGAATTGTTTTAGAAATGGAGAGTCTGGCATCACATTTCTATCCTTTTTAAACATTTCAATGTTTTGTAGACGTCTAGGAAGAGCCTGTGGATCACAGAGAAGCCTCAGCTTTCCAGAATGGAAGCTCTAGAAATCAAGCATGGCAAATACAGCAAATCAGCTAGAGAATTCTATGTAAAGATGATACCAAGTAAAATATAAGAATTCCCTTTTGGTATGTGCACACATGGCCCCTCACCTGATTAAAGAGCTATAAAGCTAACAATATTATTTACCTAATATATACATAGAGCAAATGCAAGACGGGAGAGAACTGATTTCCACTTACAGAGGAGCGCTGGTCCTAACCTCCCATCTCTGAGACCACAGGTGGGCATCAGCTATCAATGTGTCCACATCACTGTCAGGATTAAAATTCTCAACGTGTGCAATTCTACGGTCAGATCTGTGACATGGTAATACGGACCCAACAATTTAATGTCTTTGTTTGTTCAGATGTGGGTCATCAGACACCATAATTCAAAATACAGAAAAGGTCAAGTCAAGGTGATTTCTCTCCCTTTTTCAACCATACGGACCTAGAATCCACTGACACTTTCTTTCAGTTGAGGTTTCTCCTCCCTCCCTCCCTCCCTCCCTCCACCTTCTCTCCCTCCTTCCCTCCCTTTTTCTTTCCTTCCTTCCTCCCTTCTTTCAAAAAGGAAAGAAACTATTTTGGTAAACAACGGCCCACTTAAATACAGCAATCTTCCCCTGGGTCCACAGCGACGTGAGAATCACCCTGCTTGTGGCCTGACGGAAGCAGGCCCTAAGAGCGGACCGGAGTCGGCCTCTGCACAGCCCGCCCCGCCACCTCGCTCCCCTCCGCATCCTCGCTCATCAGTGTTTCTCAGTCACGTGACCACAGCACGTAACTTAATTTACTTGTCGCTTCTCTAGAACAGGGGATAATAACATCTTGCCTTTCTGGAAGTAAAGGGTTGGTCGAAATTATCCTGAGGTTCCTGCTAACTTGAAGGTCTATAATTCGGAGATTTCTAAAAGGCAGAGCGGTCGTTCCCAATTTCCACGACCTTGAGACACAGTAAAATGTCAACCTTCCTGTGTAACGTGAGCGAAGAGAAGAAGCGGCATTATGTGTCATCACCATTTTCCCTTAAAATTTATTGTTTCCTTATCTCACACTCTAAAATAATTACAAAGCTGAGCCCTTCTTCACTTAGAGTAACACAGGCTTCCTCTCTCTTTCCCTGCTCTGTTCCACGGTGATTCCATGCAGTTGCAAGAGGTAAAGCTGCACGTTAGCATTTCAGGGCTCCATAAAGAAGACGCTTTGAATGTCAAACGTAGTTTTACGAAGAGACGTACAAAGGCCCTTGCTTGAATCTTTTTCATTTTTCAGCCAAGTGGCTGTTAATACCTAGGAGAAACTAGTTCAGCTGAAGATCTGCCACAGATTATTACATAATCCGGGGTTTTTAATGCCTTGGTACTCTTTCAGTCCTGCATAATCCTCTGCCAGTGTCTTCCCACCACTCTTAGCTCCCAGCTTCACTTCTCAAACGCCAAAACTCTACCCTGCGGCCGGCCACTCCATCATCTGTTTCTTTGATGTGCTTCAATCACTGGGGCTCCATTTTTTCCACTCTTCACTTTGATATTTCTTCCTTTCAATTCTCTGGCTCCCACGTATGCTTTTCTCTCTTGCGATTTAATTCCAAGACAACACTTTCCCGAACAACCCTTAAATCTCTCTATCCGAGGTCCGTTTTTATTTACTGTTTTACTGAAAGTTTCGTTTCTGTGTACTAACCACTTCCTTCTAACAGCAGAATAAAAGCTAACGTGTGAAAACACACATCCTAGCTTAATGGACAGAAATGCCTCAACAGAAAGACACGTGCTTTGGCAAAAGATGTGCCTCCCTTTCGGTGAGGCATCCAAACTGACAGTGGTTCAAATGTTTGCATTAGAAGAGAGAAGCTACTGGACAGCCCTCTCCCTAAGAAGCCTTGGGGAGTCCGCCATGGTGTCACAGCCCCTTCAGAAGAGTTTCTTGCTGGTTCACATATTTACTCATTCAACAATTATTTTTCAAGGGCCTATTATGTGCCAGGCACTGTGCTAGGTACCAGGGCTAGAATGGTAGAGCACAGACACCTTGCCCTTGTCTATGGGGGACACAGACAAACAAATAAACAAGCAAATAAATAATTACGGATTATAATAGGTGCTATGAAAACATCAGGTTCCTAAGATGGAGAAGAATGAGGTGAGTATGTGTGGAGGAGGGGGTCATCCCCTCTGCAGGAGGTGATGTTTAATCTGAGATGCACAAGATGAGATGCACCCCTGAAGACGGCTGAGTGATCAAAGGGCCCGGGTAGAAGCCATGACACAGGCCCTGGTGTGAGCGGCATGGGCCACAGAGCAGAGAGAAGGCCAGAGAGAGCCCTTCGTGGGGAGAAGGAAGGCGCAGCAGTTGCAGACGGAGGAATCGAGTCACTTAAAGTGGCACTGAGTCCCAGGCCTGGGATGGGGTAACTAGCGCCACACTGGTATCTGGGAAATGCACAGATGACCTTCCAGCTTTCTCTGAGGCCTGGCTGCCCTGAGGCCAGTTTTCTATACTCCCTGGAATCACATAGAAAATGACAATTAATGAGGAAACCTGACCCTATCTGGATTTGCCGCCTAAAAGAACGTACATGATACACATAAGAGAACTTCAACACTACAAGGAACTATTATCGGTAGATGGTTAATACACGGTCTTGGGGATCCACGTAGATGTATCCTGAAACCAGAGAAGCTTGGTGGGGCTGGGAGACTGCGGACCGAGGGATGCTTTTGGCCTTTTTACGGAAGAGGTAATGAAGAAGAATCAGAAACCATAGGATGTTGGACTACTATTTTTATCTTGTATTGTGGAAAGGAAGCACAGAAATAAAATAATCCATTCACGTAAAAGTAGCACTTTGACTTCAAAGATCAAGAAGGTTCAGAAAAAGAACGTATCGGTACGATCTGCAGGACCTGAAGAGTTGTGTTAATTCTGTACTTCAGTATTGGGTCAAATCACAGGGAACTGCCCATATTCTATTGTTCTTGATCTAAAACAATGGTAATGTTCCATGGTTTGAAAATAGCTGCGCAAGCAATCTAACAGCTCATCTCTGATAAACACGATGTGGATTTCAGTTTTAACGCTACGTAGATTCTCTGAATTTGAGTTCTTCACCAGCAGAGAGGAGAATAAAAAGGAATCTAGGGCGTATTGACTGTCACCACGTGTCATGCCCAGAGGTAGGTGCTCTCCATACGCTGCCTTCTTTATGCCTCATAATGAGGTAAACACTATTCCTGGCATTTCACAGCCAAGGAAATGAAGACCCAGAGAGATTAACCGTAAAATATCGTGTAAAATGAGAATCGTTATGTGAACCAGCCTCCCTCCCTTATCTATGTCCCTGGTTTTTTCCTCTCACCTTTATCTTCTTTCTCTTCCAAAGAAAAGGACGATTTTCCTTCCCCGGAGGCTATTCTATCAAAATCAGAACCAAACAAAGAAATATCACACAGGAAATTAAGAGCAAATTAGCATAAGCAGTGTGTTTCTAAAACATGGGATCTTTTGTCTGAATCCCATAATATTTTTAAGAACTGTTTTCAGTAAAGAGTGAGTAACACATCATAATCAAAGGCAGCAACTTATATAAGTAGACTCCTTGGGCACACGGCAGTGCCGAGCACGTGAGAGTGACCCAGAACAGGAGGTGTGGGTGGGAACCGTACGTCATGTGATCTAGAAACCCGCTATCTCCTCATCTGAAGAACACCACTCCTTACAGAAAATCAGCATTCAGTAAATCTGATAGATCAAGGATTGCTCTGATCATAAACACTCTGACTCAGAACCTCCTTTAGTGATGTACAGCTTGCACATAAACCAAAATAACCTCTAGGCTTTAAGTACAATTGAAAAAAAATCCTTAATGATTTATTTGCATATTTATCAGGAAAGCTCAAGTTTGATCACACACTCTAAAAGAGCTGTCATGCATGGAGGCAACCTAAATGTCCATCGACAGGGGAACGGATAAAGAGGATGTGGTATAATATACAATGGAATACTACTCAGCCATAAAAAAGAATGAAATAATGCCATTTGCAGCAACATGGATGGACTTAGAGATTATCACACTGAGTGAAGTAAGTCAGGCAGAGAAGGACAAATATCATATGCTACCACTTATACGTAGAATCTAAAATATGACACAAGTGAACTCATCTACAAAATTGCAACAGACTCACAGACAGAGAGAACAGACTTACGGTTACCAAAGGGGAAAGGGAGGGGGAGGGATAAATTAGGAGTTTGGGGTTAACAGATACACATCAATACAGAAAACAGAAAAATAAGAAGGACCTATGGTACAGCACAGGGAACTGTATTCAATATCCTGTAATAACCTATAACAGAAAATAATCTGAAAAAGAATATGTATAACTGAATCACTTTGCTGTATACCGGAAACTAACACAACATTGTAAGCCAACTATACTTCAATAAAAAAATAAAAATTTAAAAGAGCCATGATGTATTTAACAGTAAACAAATATCTGGGGTGAAATAAAATATAATAGGCTAGCGATAATCTCATAATAATTTAAAACATGTAAGTAAGCATGAACCCAAATCACTTAAGACGTATAACCCTATTTTGTTTTTTCCAGCTGGTCAGTTCTCCCACTTTAATTTTCAGGCCCTGACAGCTAAAATGTCCACAGAAAACAGTTCTGTCCTCCCTTGTGAATGCCTTGTCCAGATGTCATACTTACTCCTTCCGTGAAGCGAAACATAAAGACAAAAACTCCAATAGCACATGAAATGAACAGTAATCAGACGCAAGGCTGAATCACAATCTTTACTGCTTCCCACTGTATTATTTGTTTTGCTTTTGCAGGTAAGCTCTGCTTTTTGAAGCCTTACTGTATTGGTAGTGCTGCTCTTGCTGCAAGAGTTATAATCTTAAAATATAAGAGCCAGGAGAGGACATCCCCACTGTTTCATACGCATTCCTGAGTGAATTCAACACTATTTTTTATATCATCAATAATATACAACAGTTTTTTTATCATTCAAAGAAATTCAGTTGATTTAAATATTAACAGGAATGTATGCAAAATCAGTTGGCACTCACATAAAAGAATTCTCTTAATCCATCACTCAAGATAGAATGGAAAATGCCAATTCTTTGTCAACAATATCAAACTGTAGCCCCTGCCCATACCCTACCTCAATATGTTAAGAATATGGGAACTTGGGGCTTCCCTGGTGGTGCAGTGGTTAAGAATCCACCTGCCAAAGGTGGGGACACGGGTTCGATCCCTGATCAGGGAAGATCCCACATGCTGCGAAGCAACTAAGCCCGTGTACCACAACTACTGAGCCTGCGATCTAGAGCCCGCGAGCCACAACTACTGAGCCCACGCGCCTAGAGCCCGCGCTCCGCAACAAGAGAAGCCACCGCAGTGAGAAGCCCGCGCGCCACAACCAAGAGTAGCCCCCGCTCGCCTCAACCAGAGAAAGCCCGCGTGCAGCAATGAAGACCCAACACAGCCAAAAAATAAATAAATAAATGAATAAATTAAAAAAAAAAAGAATATGGGACCTTTAAATGCGTTCAAAAACAGGAAAAGAGGTAAAAAGTATGAATAAGCATATAGCAAATTTATAGCAAAAATAAGTGTTACATCAAGAAGAGATCTTGGACAAAACGATCAATAATGAGCATATAAATTATGTTTGTCCATATTCTTATTTTCAGCAATTCTGAGTCATTCCTTAAAGAAAGAACACTCCATACATTTTTAGGTCGTGTCTATACATGGGAATCCAACGTTTGATGGGAAATGATCATAACATTTGGAGTCTTGGACACAGCGGGCCAGTGGTCAGTAATATGGCCGCTTCGGGGTTGGATTCCCAGAGCATTTCCTGAACTTGGATCTGGCTGGAATGCACTCCGTCACCTCGAGCTGGAGGGCATCAGGGAACGAAATGGCCTTTATGTATCTCCTCCCAGAGAGCGGCCCGGTCAGACGCTACCACAGGGACTTTCACAGTTGCCTCTAACCCTGACCCTCCTACTCTGGTCATCTTCAGCCTCATGTCAATTCAGGCCTGGAATACAAATGCTTCTCTCTCTCCCGTTTGAAAAAGCAGGATCTGTTCTGGGATTTAAAATTAGGGTGAAAAACCCAGGGTGAATGTTGACTGTTTCAGGACGACCGGGGCGGCTGCTGTGAGGGAAGGCCTAGAAACCGCATCATTTTGCCCCCAGGAGTCCTGAGGCCTTCTCCGCCTCGGGAGCTGGAGGCTGATTCTAAGAAAAGAAAGCGCTTCACAACCAGGACGGAAGCCTCACAGTATTGGTAGAAGCCCTCTTCTTAAGGGATGATGTTTTCAACTCCACCAACTGTCAAAGGCAGAGAGGGTGGGACACACAGGGTGGGCATGTACAATGCTGTCTCCAAATCTTTTAACGCCTTGGTGGAGGGAATACTGCGTTAACCCAGGCCAGTGATGGCCTAGGAAGCAGGGGGCCCAGGAAAGCCCCAAGCTCCCCCAAATGCCTCCCTACATCTTCCACGAATTGTTGAGGCATTTGGGTTAACAAGCTCTTCTTTTAAAATGCACATGTCCCCGGGAGGATTAAGCCTCATTCATACCTCGGTGTGAATTAGTTTAATTAGATAATCAGATCTAATTAATTGAGGGCTCAGGGAAAGAGAGTTTTGATTGAGGTGGGCCGAAGGGAGGAAACCTTTGGAAGGGACTCAGGGTGGAGGTCTCCGAAGAAGTAGGAGGTGACAGGAGGACGGCAGGTTCTGGGGTGGTGGAGTCCAGAAGGGGAGGTGCAAGGCTGCCAAAGGCAAACTTTGGTTACTCTTCCACTTTGCCCAGGGTCTTAGGACACCAGAAACATCACTGCACATCACCACCATTCTTGCCCCTTGGTTAATAAAATCATCAGGGTGTCTTTGAAGGCTGCAAACCTTTCCCCAGTTGGAACTCACTGGGTCTGGCCAACTTTTGTATCTCAAGAAAGGAAGAAAGAGTAGGACGAAGAGAAAGAGGAAGAGGGATGTGTCCTTCCACCCACTTCACTCTAAGTGGGTCCCAAACTCTGGTCTCCAAACATCCTTGGATGGAAGAGACCTTCCACCCACTCAGGTCGTGTCTATACAAGGGAATCCAACGTTTGATGGGAAATGATCATAACATTTGGCCGTCTTGGACACAGCGGGCCAGTGGTCAGTAATATGGCCGCTTCGGGGTTGGATTCCCAGAGCATTTCCTTAAGTTGGATCTTGCTGGAATGCACTCCGTCACTTCGAGCTCGAGGGCATCAGGGAACAAAATGGCCTTTATATACCTTTATATATATCTCTTTATATGTGTACATATGCCACATGCCCTGGCCACTGCCCACTCTCCTTGCTGCAGCCAGTGCTTACCACGTCTGGTTGGGCTGAATTCCCCGTGACGGATCCCTACGGAGATGCCCATGGGGCACTAGAGTCCAGTGGGTAGCAGGCCAAGTTCACATCCTGACCATGGAATTCGCTTGCTATGAGATGCTAAGAAAATTACTCAAGTTTTAAGGAGCCCATGAGCCCCGGGTTTGTCTCACCTCTGCCCTTAGTACTGCCTCTTCATCGCTCAGCTGCAACGGTCCTTCTTTGGGAAACCTTAGAGCAACACCCCAAGCCCATCGGGGCCTCCAGTGCACTCCCTTAGCACGTGCTGCACAGGTGTCAGGCAAGCTGCTCTTCCTCATGTGCATCCTCAAGTTCACTGTGAGCCCTTTAAGGGCAGAGCGCAAATCACCTGTGCGCTATAACCCCAATACCTAGCGCAGAGCACATGCTCAACACCTATGTTCAGAGAGAGAGAGAGAGGGAGAAAAGATCAAAGCCCAAAGCAGCTACCCACAGGGCCAAGCAGATCTGTGATCTCAAAGGCACTGTGACAAAACATGTCTGTTTCAATCGGTGGCTAACACAATCCTTTCTAACAATACGGATAATAGCCATAGAATGCTAACATTTAGTAACAGCGGAAAAATATAACAAAAAATATTTTGCGAAAACATCTCCACTACTTGGCTGGATCCTGAGAGACCAAGGTGTAGCTCTGTGGGACACGCAGTTCTATTACCAAGATGTGCACTTTTCATTTTTTAAAGGTGAATTTTACATAGAAAATATTTGCAGATGTGTCTAAGAACGGAATACTACAGACAGACAGAAGGCTTCTACAAAACCACGCTGAACCACTGTGCCTCTTGGAAACGGTTCCGGCTTTGTTTTCCTATCAGCTTAGCTGCAGGTATCAATATGCCCCCCCCCCCAATAGCCTACATTCATATAAAAAATCTCTAGAGCCTCATAGTTTTCTCATTAAAAGAAACAGAACAGTGCCAAATTGTTCTTCAGCATTGTACTTCGTTCCACAAACAACAGAAGGCACTCGTATGGCAAAAAGAGCTTTTTCGTGGGCTGAAAAAGGAGTGGACAAAATACTGGAGGGGGGACCTTTTCTCATGGGCCCTTATCTGAGACGTCCAAGTTTTAATAAGATTACTAAGAAAATCATTCTAGGGAAGCATAATGTAAATGTGACTCACGGGGTATAATTGGAGTCTTCCCGTGTCTTCCGAGCCCTGTATACACAGTTGAGTTTGGGGCCAGAAAGTACCTGGTGAGAACATTCTGGGTGAGCGCGGCCTCTGGCTCCTCTGTGCGGGCACTGTCGCGGTGTCCTATGCTCTCCCCCCGCGTCTGTGTTCATCCACCACATCCCCGGAGAAGACTCCACAATGAGGGAAGGATCTAAGTTCTCAAAGTCAAGACTGGCCTTGCTCTCAATACTGATTTGCACAATTAATCAGCTGTGTGACCTGGGGCAGGTTACACAAGCTCTCTGAGGCTGCTTCCCCAACAGGAAATGGGGGAGGGCGGTGAGAGTGTCATCAAGTCTCAGAGGAGCCTGTGCTTGCATCTCCCAGCGTGACCAGGCTTTTTCGGGCTGTGTCTCCTGGCCTCAGGGCTCCCTTTGGAGTCTCTCCTCCAGGAGGTTCTGTAAAATCAGCTGGAGACAGGGGCAGACGGTGTTCGGGACACACCTGCTCGTGTTCGCCCAGTGGGAGCCCATCAGAGGGAGCCGGCGTGTGGGAAGATTCCTCAGGGAGTTCACGTGCTCATGTATTCGCATTTATAATATGCATAAATATATAATTCACTTTTATAGCACTTACTGACCAGCCAAGCCTCCTGTGAAGGGAAATTCCCCTTTAAAAGGCTTTTCTGGATTTAAAACTAGAAAGAAATTTTTTTTCTAATTTTAGTTTGGTTTCATGACCACATCACTTCTAGTAGTGGTTCTGGGAATTCTAGTGACAAATCTGTGGCAGCGTTGTCCCAAGGATGTGGAATATTGAAGCAATTGCCTCACTTTTCAGGATTCAGAAATCAGGCTCTGCTAGAGCTAGGTTTCTGGAGCTACTCTGGAAAGCACCAGTAGGCGAGGAGGTAGGTAGCACGCCAGCTAATCGTTCATGCATTCGTTCATTCATTCATTCATTTATTTATTCAGTTAATAAGAATGCTTGGATCTGGGGGTCCATAGATGAATAAGACACTGTCCTTACTGTTTAGTTCACAATCAATTCAGGGAGATAAACACATAACCAGTCAGTTAAAATAGAGTGATTAGCTAAGAGGAAAGACACCTGCCCTCCAGTTTAGGGATCCCTGAAGTAAGAGTCTCTGAGGCCACCTGACAGTCAGAAGAGCTGAGACGGGGCTCTGGGTGAACACCTGAAGCCAGATGGATCACCGGTATCAGAGGACCAGGCTGGAATGGGCAGCGAAGCCTGGGAAGTCTCCCGCCACAGGGAGACCATCAACTGTCAGCTGGTGTCAGCAAGAGAAAGATCAAAACCCATCCAAGAAGACAGGAGTTTCACCCATTTCAGAAAAACTCAAGAGAGAAAAGCAGAATTTTCTAAATGTTAATCTCTGCAAATTGGTATTGAAAAAAGGTCTTTTTAAAAAATGGTGACTGGCTCTGCTCCAGCATTGGTCCATCTCTGAGAACATCATTTTCTCTGAGAACAGAGACTGAGCTTCCCCGGCCGGTCCACGGACCCATCCCTTCACAATCCCATGCTCTGTCCAGGCTGCATGCCTCACTAGCCTTCACCCACCCAAACGTTCCCATTCTCCCAGAACAGCTCTGTCCCCACCCTCTTCGTGCACAGCCTTTCCCAGCTACTTTGGCTTAAAATGATTCGTTCGCGCCTTAACCTCTTGGAGTACTTGCATTCTATAACTCATCTCCCTATAATCACACGTTGCTTGAAAATGTAGCTGAAAACTTCTTAAGATCAAGAACCTGGTCTTACACAATCACTCAGGCACACTGCAGAGCCTCAATAAATATATATGGAATATAAATGCTGAACATTTATGTCTTTGCAAAAAAAAACAAAAACTAAATAAGAAACATAGAAAACAAAATTATGGTTAAAATTTATACAAAGATTAATTCCTCGAATGTAATTCTATCACGAATAGACAAGCTCAGCAAACTTCCCAAATATTTACAAACAAATATTAACCTAGATAGGATGAATTTTCCTCCAGTTAACAAACGTTACCTACACTGTATAAAAAGCCTGTATTTAATCTACAAAGGAGAGGTACAACAATATCGAAGAACTGGAAACTAGGAACTCAAAACTGACCATTAACACTGATATGGAAATAATAGAGCGGCTGTATTTCTTTAGAAGTCCCTCCGTTAAATATATGTAACTATATGTTGCACCAATGGTTGACAAATTAAAGACCTGAGATTTAAGACGAGAGAAATCCTTATTGTTTCCTGAGTAGCCCCTTCATTAAAAAATAAGTTATTATATTCAGCAGTGATTCAGCAAACCATCATCTCATATAGATACAAAATTAAAGAAATAGAAAAAATTTTTTTCTTTGTGATGAGAATTCTTAGGACTTCCTGTCTTTACAACTTTCATGTATAACGGACAGCAGTGTTAATTCTATGTATCATGTTGTATGCTACATCCCCAGTACTTATTTACTTTGTAACTGGAACTTTATACCTTTTCACTGTCTTCATCCAGTTCTCCCTGCCCCCAGCCTCACCGCATTCCATGATGTGTGTGAGTCAAGTCATTCGGCTGGACACTGAAACTTATACAGTGCTGTCAACTATGTCTCAATAAAACTGGAGGGAAAAATAAGTTATTATATTCAAAGCTACAAAGGTTACTTAGTTTGAAGCCTGGGAGTCCTATTTGGATCAGGTAAGTGTGAAGTCCAAAACTGTTTTCTCAGAAAACTCTTTGTAGCCCCCGATCATTTTTTCTGTCTGATGTAAAAATGGTCTAACTACGGGATTCAATGGATTCAGAGTTTTCCCCCCCTTGGTTAGAAGGTTTTCTTTACAACATACAAGCAGTAGCCTTTTTTGAAACTCATCTTAGGAGTTGGAGTCTAATACATAAAATGATGAAGAGTACGTGGTGGATCTAGAGAATGAGGGGATATAACTATCACTGAAATGGATGAAAACAGTGAGCAGGGCTTCCCTGGTGGCGCGGTGGTTGAGAGTCCGCCTGCCGATGCAGGGGACACGGGTTCGTGCCCCGGTCCGGGAAGATCCCACATGCCGCGGAGCGGCTGGGCCCGTGAGCCATGGCCGCTGAGCCTGCGCGTCCGGAGCCTGTGCTCCGCAACGGGAGAGGCCACAGCAGTGAGAGACCCGCGTACCGCAAAAAAAACCAAAAAACAAAAAACAGTGATCAGGTTGTTTTGTAAGGGAAGGTTTGGTCTGCTTTTCTCCAATAAAACATCATTTTGAACCTCTTCTATTCCTCTCGGTAAAAGGACTCTATAGAAAGATACATAGTTTAAAATAGTCTTTGTACCAAAAACCATGCACATTCTAAATCTAGAAGAGAATCTGGAACACAGGGGCCGATACGTGTTATTAAGATGCTTGTTCTGATTGTTCCTAGTAGAGATAGAAGATTCAGGACAAAGCCAAGTGATAAGTTTTTTGGGGGAGCACTGAGGCAAGGCGTAAGTATCTTAGCCATTTATTCCATAAGGAAAATTATTTTTGACATTGTAAGTCAATCTTTATGGAATGCATTAAAATAGAAAAAAATAGCATTTTATACTATGCAGTAAATATTATTTAAATGTCTTTCTTCAAGTCTTGACATTTAAAAGTAATTCTGACGTTAAATTTTAATTCCACACACAGGCACCACACAGTTCTTCAAATATGTCGTGGAAATTTCAAAATGCCATCAATATTATTATGTTTTCAGAGAGAAATATCAATATTTTTTCATTTTGGAGAGAAAAATCCAAAATGAACTATAAAGGAACTTCTAAAAAAATACTACTTAAGCTCATAAAGTTAAAAATCCACGGTAAACTTTAAAATAAAATCAAAATTTAATATTACAACCAGCTTTAAATAAAGGCTACCTCTCCACATTCCAGGTACGTGAATGAAAAAGATGACAAAGGCAAACCAGTTTTTATCTGAAATTGCTAAAAATGTAAAATGACTATTATCTTACAAATCTCATTTTAAAAACTGC
This sequence comes from Lagenorhynchus albirostris, assembly GCF_949774975.1. NCBI lineage: Eukaryota > Metazoa > Chordata > Mammalia > Artiodactyla > Delphinidae > Lagenorhynchus > Lagenorhynchus albirostris. The sequence goes on along the minus strand of NC_083115.1, from coordinate 34,544,427 downwards.
AATTAATAGCTACGTGGAGAATACTTTCTTTCACCTCTAAAATCCTATTCAACCTATTATTAATAAGATAAGATCATTTACATAAAATGTGCGACCCCCTCGGAGTTCAGAGGTTCTGTTCTGTCACGTGGGGAACTGACTCCTTAGACAGTTACCTGCTGAAACAGCAAATCCTGTCTCCCAAGAGTGTCTTTGTTCCTTTACTCTGCATTTCCAAAAATCTACGCTAAATATTAACTTGTGCTTCTTTGACCCAGATTCCCAAACAGCTATCAAACAGAGGAAGGGATTCTTTATGGGGTCCACGCCATCCAAATTCCCAAAGATGGTTTGAAGAAAAGATTCCTTTGATGTTTAATAGAATCAGACATTTGGACTAAAATAGTCCTGTCTCTCGCCTGTATTGCGGCCACCACTGCTAACAATTATAAGCTTTCAGTGGTCTGAATAATTCACAATCTCATCTGTTCTACTCAGTGTAAAGACAATGTTGGAGTACAAGGTCACTTTGTTTTTCCTTTCTAACTACTGACTTCTCCAACCCGACACCAGTCTGACTGCATGATCTACCTAGTGCTTGACACGCTTCCCCTGACAGCTTCTTAACAGCCGTTAGTCTATTTAGCTTAGGGTATGAAAAATAATAAGGATGCAATGGGGTGTCAGATTTCTCCACAGTAGTAGTAAACACAGGTTCAGCCTTTTCCCCTTCATTTTACTTCAAGACACTTAAAACCCTTTTAGGGTGATGTTGACCAATATCAACCCACAAACGTACACACAATACCAGGCTGCCTGGACACTAACACGTATTTTTTAAAAAATTAAAACCATATAACACATTTTTACATATAACACAAATAACATGTAACATATATATATACATATTTAAAAAAAATCAAAACCATAATAAGGTGTTTATGAGAGATTAACTCCTGTGAATACGCGCCACTGAGGTCATCTGGAAAATCCCGCAAACTTAGAGCCATCAACCTATGATCATGGAGTAGAAAGGAGAGTGACAAGAGCGCAATATGCTCCAATTTCATTCACGCATTTTCATCTGAAAGTGATACCAGCCAGAGGAGAGAGGCACCTGCTTGTAACCCTGAAATAAAACTCTAATCTTAAGTGTGCAATTATTTTTTTCTACTTTAATTAACCTCTCATGTCTTACAAATTCAAACTTTGTAAAGGGGAAATATTTTTAAAGTTTTTAAAAGGTAAAAGCCATATAATAAACACTTCCTTTAGGCAGAAAGACTATACTATTACAAAGTAATGTTGAGGTGAGGCACATAGCTCACTGCAAGACTGCAATTCCACCCACTCTGTCAAAAGACCTGCATTCAGACAAGTCTCTGAGTTAATACTTCTTATATTGCTTAAAAATAACTCCTCAGTCTTCTTTTTTATTGTGAAGAGTTTCAAACACACTCACAAATAGGAAAAATAAGACAATGAACCCCCATACACCCATCACCTGCATTCAAAACTTATTTTCCCATTCTTTCTATTTGTCGGAAGCATTTCAAAGCAAACCTCAGATAGTCTTCCATTTTACCCCCTATCCCTCAGTATCAAAGCATTCATTTGCTTTTCTTCACTCTTGTAAATTTTGGAGAATCCAAGCTGGCTAGTGCAATTTCTTATTCCAAAGCATCCACAAGTTAGAAAGAAACTCTCCAGATTAGTTCTAATCCTACATTTTGGGAGCGAACCAGAAATGTTTACATATATATCTTTTTTTTTTTTTTTTTTTTTTTTGTGGTACGCGGGCCTCTCACTGTTGTGGCCTCTCCCATTGCAGAGCACAGGCTCCGGACGCGCAGGCCCAGCGGCCATGGCTCACGGGCCCAGCCGCTCCGCGGCGTACGGGATCTTCCCGGACCGGGGCACGAACCCGCGTCCCCTGCATCGGCAGGCGGACTCTCAACCACTGCGCCACCAGGGAAGCCCTACATATATATCTTTATCCTGAAAAGTCTATTGAGAATTAAGGATGACTTGATAAAGGCCGACCACGTCCAAATTAATCCCCAAAAATATGTTCGTACGGTACCGCCTCAATTGTTTTCATGTCATCTGGCTCGAGAACACAAAGAATGAGTAAAATTAGGTCATTCATAACAACATAACAATGACAAATAATTGCAACAAAGAAAGGTACGTATAACGTGGAAAAAAACTCCCTCCCCTTTTTAATACCATCTTAAATTCATTCAACTTAACATACAGCGCATTAAAATTAACAGTGCAGATCAAACAGATGTGCTTCACTTACATTAATTATTCTTTTCACAAGAATGGGTTTGTGAAACTATTATGCAATTAAAAATAAACTTCTTAAAGGAAAAGAAGATTTGCTGTTGCTATTTAATTCCTTAAAATGCAATAAATATCCAAATCTATCAAAATTGGAAACCCACCGCTTTCTCCTATATCCAAATACCAGGCAACATCTTCATTGTTACAAACTGTCAGTAGACTGTCAAAGTGGAAGCGATTCTATTTTATTCTTTGTTTAAAATAATAGTACGTGAAATATATTACTGGGGTAAGCATATACTAGGAGATATTTGCCTATGAATTTTTATCCAGCTTCTTTTATAGTTTCATGAAAAAAAATTCAGATTACAGACAAAGGAACATTGGTACTCCACACCTACTTTCACTTCCTGATGACAGATAAGCACTTTCGATTGTCATATTTACATGCTATTAACACACCGAAACTACTCTTGGCAAAAGTAATGCAAACCTCAGAAAAGAAGGATAATGAAAATTTTATCTTTGCCTTTTAATACAGCACATGAAGACAGAGAACATGCTAATATAATGGAGAAGTCAGATAACGCAAAATATAAAAATACAAATCCTGACGACATTCCTTGAAATAACTTAGCAGTGACCTTGATGATACCTCTCTCTCCTGAACAGTTTAGAAATGGACACACCCATAGGAAGGGCTCTGCATTGAGGACCTTCTGACTTCTCATCCTAGTCTACTGGTATTCGAATCATTTGAAGTATTTTATACATGTTGCCTTAAAGCCATATTTTTCTTGTTAATTTTTAAAATCTGGCAATAATAAAAACTTGGCTGTCGAATAATGATGAATATATTTCCAGTAAGAATTAAATTTTAAAGGATAATATATCATTATAGCATTTTGGAAATTTGGTACATGAGACATAATTACATTTGCTGGTTTCTGTGTCTGTGCAGGAAAATACTCAAGGTGAAAGGAGAATCTAATAGCATTTTTTTCCTTTTAATGTTGGGCTACATTCAATCTAATATTGAAGGAGTTTACAATGGTAAAAAGATCTTTGGGAAAAAAGGAAGTCTTATTTTTGTTCATGTGCAATTTATGGGAACATCTTCAAATATGTCTGTTATTAAAGTGACAATTACATAGACAAATGGTAACGAAATACACCTTATTATAGTATTAAATATTGCTAAATCGCAGGAAACTCTACCAAAACTGCCCCACTTAATCATTAAGGATGGGGGGACCATATGTGCTAGTCTGCCTGAGATGGTCCCTATTAAAGAAAAAATGAGAGTTTTGTAACTTAAAGATATGAAAGAGACTCAGAGTCAATCTCCTATTGAATGAATTTTTCACTTTATAAGAAAGGAACAGGAGTATGTGAGAGAAATTACCCAACACAGACGAGCGGCTGACAACGTTCAGAGGGCGGTACCTACCACTGCTTTCTCCCAGGCTCGTGTAGGGTTAGACATAAAAGAGGTATCTGGTCAAGCGGTGTATGAACTCTGCGCCTTGGGGCTCCCTGGAGGATTTCTCGGTGGTGCCTTAGAAGTTACTGGCCAAAGAGGAAGGGCTTTCACTCCCATTTAGGAAATCCCCTCCGCTCTCACCTGTTTTCCATCAGGCTTCCTAAGTCTGAAGATCTCCCTTTTTATACATGATGCCCAGAGAAGTCAAGTTACAAAGTCCATTCGACCCCCAGGTTCATGGCACACCTGGATCCACAAGGAGGTGGCTGGACGGAGGCCATTTTCCCAACGCATCCCGACTCAGCCTGATCTGGCTCCCGAAATAAGGCGTCTGATGCCCGATATCCAAGGGAGGGAAAAAAAGGTTATTTTTACACAATGAGTCTGGTTGATGCTTGGTGAGAATAGATTTTCCATAAAAATAGAAATGATCTGTTCTAACATTTTTGTTGAAAAGACCTCCATTCTACGTGAATGAGAGGAAAATGATCGATGTTCCTCTTTTTTCTTTTATGCAAGAATACAAAACCTCAGTGAACACAATTTCTAGTGGATATGATGGATTGATCAGAAGTAGAAACCTCGCCCCCAAAACCTTAAATCCATAGAAAAACTGCATAAAATACAGGCTTTACAATACATAGACTAATGTGCATTTTATATATTAATATTACCTAAATATAATAATATAAATATGCATTTACTTATATACAGTGAAATGGCCCGAAGAGGTCTCCAACTGGACGGACTGGACTTTAGCCTGAAGGCCCTGCTTAATGGACTGGGGTTTTGATACCTGCACTGGAGCCAGGGGACTCAGGAAGCTGGATTTGCTCCGCGTGAACATAGCTGGTAAAAAGGACAGTCCCATCTCTGAGAAGGTGACTAGGAGGAATTCTGCCACAGGCCTACGGTCTGCGCATAGAGGTGCTCAGGTCACAGGTCTTGAGAGCGAACGGACCCTGAAGTCTCTGCCACCACGTGCGGGGGGGGGGGTCAAGGCGACAGTTTTTCAACCTTGTGAACCCTTGACTGAGGATTAAATAAAAGCGGATACGAAACCTGTACGGCCCAGCAGAGGCAAAGACAAAAGCATTCCACAGGGACACTGCAGGCAGCCCAGAGCACGTGGGCTCCAGCTGAAAAGGACTTCCCAGCAAATAGTTATGAAGCATGTGGGGAAAATGACGGCTTGGAGGGTCCACGATGGGCAGAAATCACACCCTGAGAACTACGGAAACACAGAAGCATTTCAAAGAAAATTAAAAAAACAAAAACGAAAGAAAAACAGAGACTAGGTAAATGGCTCATAAACGTTACATATGTCCTTATTTTCTGCTCTCACTCTCTTTTATATATTTAATATTTACGTAAACATGAGTATCTGTCCATAGACTGCTGGCTTTTTGAAGCACATTTTCAACAATGGCTTGTTCATTTATCTAGTCTCATGGCACAGTACCCCCGCTGCACATGGGGACACAGGCAAGCCTATCAAAATACCATCTAGATGTAATGTATTTCATTGCACTCCTAGGGTATGAAGAGGACTGATCCATATTTTATCCTGAAGATGACACTAATAATAATCCCGAGAGCCATATTATAAGCAACAACACGCTCCTTCTTTCTCACTATATACACACACATATACACACATGTATGTGTGACACTTGAAACAGTCCAACCCAGAAAAAAAACAAAGATGGGGCTCTGATGAAAGATCTAAAGCAAATAAGGAAACTGTAGATCATTAAAGACAAGGCCGTAATTTTAGTAACTGGTGTGGGTTTTCTTAGCTTAGCTAAGCATCGTTACATTGTTGGTTTCTGCAATGCGGTGAGCTGTCCTTCCGTGTTCTGAGGTCTTGTATGAGACCGGAGCATCGGCCCCTCTGCTGGAGCCCACGGGCTCTCCCCTCTGCTCGCTTCGAGCCCGTCCTGTGTACGTGGTGGCCCTGGGGCTTGTTCACAGCCTCCCTCTCTGGGGCACTGCCTGACTGTGCTGTTCGTTTTAGCACAAAACACAGAGCACACGGGGAAGCACACAGGGGTCTGTCTTAAATCTCTTCTTATCCCCCAAACCTACGCCACTGCACACAGTCTGTGCTCCACCAACTTTCATCCCTCCTGATGACATGCCAGCTCCACTGAATGAGCTTGTTGCATTAAATTAATCAAATCGTGAAATGTCACAGAGGGGTGGAGCTTATACCTGGCTCCTTTTTTGCACGCTAGGGGCCTCTGGTACTCGGGGGAGGGGGGGGTTGGACCAATAATCCATCCGGTGGCAGAATCAGGCCCAGAATGTCACCTTCTTCCTACCAGCCACCTTCATCATCATCATGACAAAAGCTAATGTTTATGCAGACACATCCATCCCAAGAGATGGTTTTTAATAGGATCCCCATTTTCCCAACAAGGAAACAGAAACTCAAAGAGGTTGCACAGGTCACCCAGCTAGTACGAGTTTCTTATGGGCAGTTAATTATTCCTCAGTTCTGGTCTGCGTAGAAAAATATAAATGGCGAAAAGAGAATGATCGAGATGGAGGCCAGGCAGAGGGGAGGCGCAATAACTGGGCTTGAGGAGGAGGGAGTCCGGCCGGCTACCTGCATGTCCTCTCCCTAAGCTGTAAACATCATGTAAGTAGTTTTGCACTACTGTTTAAATGGAGGGCTTTGTCTAGAAATTTCCTCAGGTGCCTAGAATTTAAAATTGCCTGCTGAGTAGCATTTACTGATAGAGTTGAGCCACTTGGTAGAATAAAGAAACAAATAATACTCTACTGGCAATGAGAGCGGCGTCGCCTTCAGTGGTTGGCCGTGTTATAGAATTGGGCCTCTATCCTATTTTGTCCTCCCCTCATAAGGCAACATGCTACGGCTTAGAAAATGTATTTGTCCCCAGGACACATCTAGCCAAGTGACTCAGCCAAAAGGGTCTGTGCTATTATGAGTGAAGAGAAGCTATAAAGATAAACAATAATAACGATTGTTATTGCTCTTCCTCAACTGCTCTTCCTCAACAGAAAGCCTATTATTCTACCTTCCTCAACTGCTCTTCCTCAACAGAAAGCCTATTATTCTACCTTCAAGCAACCCACAGCCCAAAATGTAATGTATCATTTTGCTTTTTAACAGTTGTCATATTAAAGAGTGCTCAAAAATACCCGATTTCCCTGCAACAGATGGAAAAGAAAACAATAAAAAAAATTTTGTTTTAAAAGAAAACAACAAAAAAAACCCCTCTCTACCTCTAAGAACATACTTGCCTAACATAAGGTTTCTCTGAAATGAGCTATTTTCACCCCAGGAAAATCTGTGGATTTGGTTAACACTGCTATCTAATCTCGCTCTGAATATTCAACATAAACTAATTCCACCAAACCCGATCCTATTCTGACCACATTGCAGAATTTCTAAATCTGTTATTGCCTGGTTTATGCTTTCTCTTTAAACATTCTCAGGTAATAGGATCTGACCTCACAGAAAAGCTATGTTTTAATATTTCCATTTTATTTTCAAGTCGGGTCATTTTGTTCAGACATAGACATAAAAGGCCACAACCAGGGCTTCCCTGGTGGCGCAGCGGTTAAGAATCCACCTGCCCATGCAGGGGACACGGGTTCGAGCCCTGGTCTGGGAAGACCCCACGTGTCGCAGAACAACTAATCCCGTGCACCACAACTACTGAGCCCACGTGCTGCAACTACTGAAGCCCGCAAGCCTAGAGCCCGTGCTCTGCAACAAAAGAAGCCACCACAGTGAGAAGCCCGCGCACCTCAACAAAGACCCAACGCAGCCAAAAATAAATAACTTAAAAAATAAATTTAAAAAAAAAAGGCCACTGCCAAGGTCTTTGATAAGTGTTTCTTGCTTTTTCCAGATTATTTTTCATAATAATGAAAATGAAGTGCACACAACTCTTTCTGTTTAATAAGGTGTTGCAGTAAACAACACAGAATTTCGTTCATTTTACCGTATTTAGGAGACTTTCGGCATAGCAGAGAGAGATCAAAATTTGCCAAGTGACAAGGTCTATACATACGTACTGACCACAGTAATAAATACGTCGCTTTGAAAAATAATAAGCATAAGATAAACAATGGAAAATCAGATAACCTAAGAGACTCTAGCTGACAGTGTTCACTGAAACAGTATTTTCCCTAGGCAATAACATAGTTAAATGCTATCCATTATTTAAAATAATTGGACAGCAAGTGTTTTAAAAGATGGCAATGAGTAATTCACTTTCAGTGGGAAAATACCTTTGACAATTTTCTTGAAAAACTGTTTATAATAATATTTACTGATTCTTGGCATTTAAACAATTGAGGCACTGCACGTCCTTTTTATGATGAAAGGACTGACAAAACCTTATGCTCTTTTTAAACACACTTATCACAGATGTTTATCTCAGAGAGAGCTGGAGGGGCAAATACCCTGAAGAATGTTCTACCCTTTTAAAAACTAAAACAAGATGTCACATATGGTTACCTGATAACTATTTAAGTTTACTTGAATTCTGCTCTTTTCACTTGATAAAAGGTCAGTGAGGTACATCTGGTTTTGACCATAAAGGGCAAACCAGCCTCATGCCCTGTGCTTAAACAGGAAAGGATGTGTCCACCTGGTGACAAGGGCCTTTCTGTTCCAGGAGCACAATGACGTTCTCTCTTAGGGTCTGTGCACTCTGCCTGGAAGGCTCCCTCTCTAAATCCCTGCATAGCTGAAGACTTCTTGTTATCCTGGGCTCTGAACACACCCACCTCCTCAGACGGGCTTTGCCTGATCAGCCAATTTAAGTAGCTTCCTTATTACCCTAACACATAATACCTTTTCAAAAATAGCTCTGAAATTATCTTGTCCTCTTATCTTTTCACTTCTTTATTACCCCCATAAAATGTGTTTCATGAGAATGAGGACCTTATTTCCACTTTATTTCCGGGGGCCTAGAACACTGTTTGCTACCCTGTAGACAGGCAGTCAAAATCTGTGAATGACAGCATGTGTGATGTTGAAAAAGTCTGGTAATATTCCCACAAATCTTGGGCAGGGGGGATACAATTACAATATAGCAGGTGCTGGGAACAAAATGTATAACATGCAGTCCCTGCCCTGGAACAGCTTCCGGCTGTATGTGGGATGTCTAATGCCTGCCCGGGATCACGTCCTGCACCCTCACCTGCGCAGCCCTTTCTGCCCAACAGAGAGGATGCCCAAGAACAGTCCTCACGCCAGGCTCCAGGCAGGTGGCACACAGGGAGGAACTCTTTGCCATTACACAGATGACAATGGAAACCAACCAACCAACCCAACTAATTAATCGACAGTCAAATAAATAGAAAACACTGAACAATTAAATTTATGAACCATCTGACTTAAACTCTGAAATAGTCATTTAATCTCAAGGTATCCTGCATAGTACATGTTCTCTAAAAGCAATCATTGTCTTGAAAGTTTCACAACCCAAGTAAAACATCAAAACAATTTGCCTTTAATTTTCTAGACTCCCTATGTACCGAAGTTGATCTACATTTCAAAATCAAGGGTTCCATGCATCAAACGCTGCAGTTCAGCAGGCCGGCTTTAAGTGATTTGGGAGGTAGGAGGGGGAGAATAAGGGACCCCAGTCAACCTTAACTTCCCAACTTGCCTTCCTTCCCTCCCAAAACAGGTCCTCTCTGCACTCTGCCTCTACATCATCAGCACTGAAGGCGGCCCATCTGTCCAGACGGCATCCCTGATTGCACGTCAAGGAGTACACAGCTTCTTAGTTTCTAGGGATCAGTACACATAGGGATCCTAGGTTCTTAGGACTGGCTCCTTTCTCCTTTCTGAGGAGGTCTTGGGTGCAAATGATGCCTCCTGCCCTCACCCCTAAATGCTTCCTTTATAACACTAAATAAAAGTAAGAAGACTACAGTTTAAAAACCAAGTCTTCACACACCTATGGTCAGTCTTCAACAAAGGAGGCAAGAATATACAATGGAGAAAAGACAGCCTCTTCGGCAAAAGCAGTGTTGGGAAAGCTGGACAGCTGCATGTAAATCAATGAAGTTAGAACACGCCTTCAAACCCTACACAAAAATAAACTCAGAATGGCATAAAGACTTAAATATAAGACACGACACCATAAAACTCCTAGAAGAAAACACAGGCAAAACATTCTCTGACATAAATTGTAGCAATGTTTTCTTAGGCCAGTCTCCCAAGGCAATAGAAATAAAAGTAAAAATAAACAAATGGGACCCAATCAAACTTATAAGCGTTTGCACAGCAAAGGAAACCATAAACAAAACAAAAAGACAACCTACAGGGCTTCCCTGGTGGCACAGTGGTTGAGGGTCCGCCTGCCGATGCAGGGGACACGGGTTCGTGCCCCGGTCCGGGAGGATCCCACATGCCGCGGAGCGGCTGGGCCCGTGAGCCGTGGCCGCTGAGCCTGCGCGTCCGGAGCCTGTGCTCCGCAACGGGAGAGGCCACAGCGGTGACCCACAAGGGCTTAATTTCCAAAATATACAAACAGTTCATATAACTCCATATCAGAAAAACAAACAACCCAATCAGAAATGGGCAGAAGACCTAAATAGACATTTCCTGTTGGTCATACAGATGGCCAACAGGCACATGTAAAGATGCCCAACATTGCTAATTCTTAGAGAAATGCAAATCAAAACTACAATGAGGTATCACCTCTCACCAGTCAGAACAGCTATCATCAAAAAGTCTACAAATAACAAATGCTGGAAAGGGTGTGGAGAAGAGGGAACCCTCCTACACTTGGTGAGAATGTGAATTGGTGCAGCCACTATGGAGAACAGTACGGAGGTTCCTTAAAAAACTAAAAATAGAACTACCATACGACCCAGCAATCCCACTCCTAGGCATATATCCAGAAAAGAGGGAAACTCTAATTCAAAAAGATACATGGACGCCAATGTTCACAGCAGCACTATTTATAATAGCCAAAACACGGAAGCAACCTTAAGTGTCCATCAACAGAGGAATGGATAAGGAAGATGTGTTATATACATATACAATGGAATATTACTCAGCCATAAAAAGAATGAAATAATGCTATTTGCAGCACCATGGAGGGACCTAGAGATTATCACACTAAGTGAAGTAAGTCAGACAAAGACAAATATCATAAGATATCACTTATTTGTGGAATCTAAAAAAATGATTCAAATGAACTTATTTACAAAACAGAAACAGGCTCACAGACATGGAAAACAATCTTATGGTTACCAAAGAGGGAAGGGGGGTTTATAAATTAGGACTTTGGGATTAACAGATACACACTACTATATATAAAATAGATAAATGACAAGGACCTACTATACAGCACAGGGAACTGTTTTCAATACCCTGTAATAACCTATAGTGGAAAAGGATCTGAAAAATGATACATATGTATGTATATATATATGTATAAATGAACCACTTTGCTGTACACCTGAAACTAACACAACAGTGTAAATGAACTATACTTCAATAAAAAAAAAATTAAAGAAAAAAATAAATAAAAACCAAGTCTTGCTGTGTGAATTACATACTGAGCAACTCACAACATTTTCTTTTTTAAAAAATTTTTATTAGAGTATATTTGATTTACAGTGTTCTGTTAGTTTCTGCTGTACAGCGAAGTGAATCAGTTATCCATACACATATATCCACCCTTTTTTAGATTCTTTTCCTATGTAGGTCATTGCAGAGTACTGAGTAGAGTTCCCTGTGTTATACAGCAGGTCCTTAGTAGTTAGCTATTTTATATACCGTAGTGTGTATATGTCAATCCCAATCTTCCAGTTTATCTCTACCCTCCCATACCCCCCTTGTAACCGTAAGTTTATTTTCTACGTCTGTAACTATTTCTGTCACAACGTCTTCTTAGTCCAGCTTTGCCCAGAGATTTCTTCTCATGATATTAGCATTATTGTGTTAGCATCTTCTACTTGCTTGGAGCCTATTTCCATATCTTCTTTCCCTTCAGATTGTCCTTCCCACTCATTCCGGCATCTGTCAAAAGTGTCCCCTATAAACTCCTTGCACATCGTGTTGCCTCTTTCAGTCGCTCTAACAGGTCCATCTTTGGAGGACAGAACACCTGTATGTATACCTGAGAAGATGCCATTCTTACTTAAAGCATTAATAGGAGAAACATCCTTCCTGGAAAGATAACTACTTTTATGCTTTAATCTTTAGACTACAAAGCTCCTTAATTAAATTTAAGCCAAAATATTTTGGTAAAGCTCAAATTTCTGAAATGGCATTTCTTCACATTTCTCAGTTTACACAGCCGCTTTGTCGCTGGAAAACAGGTTATTCACTGCTTTCAATTGCCTTGTGTTGAATGTGGTCTCCTTCTCAAGTCTGAATAGGGTAAGCCAAGCTCTTGGAGTGTTTTTGTCCCGATTTTTCTTTGTTTTGCACCTGCCTTCTAACAGAATGTACACATTTTTTCCTCCTTGCAATCAATATGTACCATTGAAATGTGGTACAATCAATAACACTCTCCTGGAAGATGTTTGAGAGAATAAAGATATTTAATTTAAAAGAAACAAAGCAGGGACTTGTACCCATCTCACCTTACTGACTCCCTCACAAGAGTAGAGAATAGCATGCCCTGGTTGGACTTCTGGGGGCTAGTTCTTCTGACTGAATTATCTGCTTTTCAAAAGTCTGCCAGGTGGAATTGGGAAGTGGGAAATGCTCCTTTTCTGGAAGTTAGGTCAAGTCTACAGGTGTAAATTCTGGAGCAAACCACCTAGATTCCAAGCCCAGCTATACCGTGTATCAGCAGTGAGACCCCAGGCAGAAGTCTGAACTTCCCTCAGCTACATCCTCCTGAGCTGCAAGCTGGAACAATGACTGTGCTTCTCTCTCTGAGGGCTGCAGGGGGACGGACAGGGCACAGGGCCTGGCACGTGGGTCCGTGCTCAGTGGGCTTTAGTTCAGTTGTTATTATCGTGTCTGAAAGGTTGTCCTGTTTCTATCAGAGGACACTGAACTGTACCCCCTTCTCCATCACCATCCTGGCGAAAGCCACCTGCTCTCTCACGTGATCACGGCCCTCCTCAACCCTCCCAACTCGCAATTAATACTCTTGGACATGCTTAAGTCAGACCTCGGCACGCCTCAGTTTACAACCTTCCCAGGCCCCATGGGAGCTGACAGCTACTTCCAACCTCGTTCTCTCCCACTTCCCCTTGCTCACAGGGAGGCAGCTTCCAAGGGAGCTTCCCTCCAGGCCCAGAATGCTCTCCCCCTGGTTCTTGGAGTGGCTGTCTCCATCTCACCCTTCGTACACAGGTATCTACAAATCTGACACTTCCCACTCCTGTATCTGAAAAGACACCCCGCTAGTCATTCTCTCCTGGTCTGTTGATCTCACCCACAGCCCTTATCACAGGCCGAAATCATTTAATAATGCACGTTCTTACGTACTGACTTTTCTCCTCTCTAGACCATAAACTCCATGAGGGCAGGGCCTGTGTCTGTCTCGTTCACTGTCAGAGTCCCAGGGGCTCAAGAACTATTCACCAAATAAATGAACACTCAGGTTTACCATTATAACAGTAATCATTAAAGTCGTTATAATGTAGTGTTGTCCTTAAAGACTACATACAGTGTTTAAACAGCTCACCTATACAGGAAAATATTGCTCTAAGACTGACAAGATTTTTGAGTTTTTTTTTTTTTTTTTTTTTTTTTTGCGGTATGCGGGCCTGTCACTGTTGCGGCCTCTCCCGTTGCGGAGCACAGGCTCCGGACGCGCAGGCTCAGCGGCCATGGCTCACGGGCCCAGCCTCTCCGCGGCACGTGGGATCCTCCCGGACCGGGGCACGAACCCGCGTCCCCTGCATTGGCAGGCGGACTCTCAACCACTGCGCCACCAGGGAAGCCCAGGTTTTTGAGTTTTTATGTACCTGTTACAGTTCTTGTTTCTGTCCTTGACGTCGGAGGGTCAGCTCTGGGGTTCTGTGTGCGGATGTGCCCTAGTCTCATTTCATTTGGTTCTTTACCTGTGAATCTGGTGCAGGTCTATTATCAGCAGGGCTAAGCCTGGGGTAAGTCAGCTCTGCAGAGTTTTTTAATGAGCAACGCACAGCGGCAATGCACTCTTGGGTTACAGAATTTGAGAAAATATTTTTAGACTGCTGGGACGTTGCTTTTGCTAATTTCCCGATTCTTGCTGAATTACAGTGTTGAGTTTTGAGATTAATGACCTACAGATAAATGAGTTGTTATTATGGGAAAGAATATGAATTAAATATCTCAGTCTGCCCAATCTTTGCAAAAAGAAGCCTATTCAATAAATATCAACCTACACCTTGACTGGATTTATGTGGCAATGGGTAGACCAATAGTTTTGGTTCTGTTCGCCATACAGTAATTCTTCCTGTATTTTTATATCTTTGTTGACAGGATTCTGTGAAAACCCACTACATCTAATCAGCTTAAACTGGTCTGACAGTCACGAAGACTCAGCTGGGGCCGAGCTGCTTTCCATGCTTACATACCCTTAGTGAATTTACCTGATAAATCCGCCTGCATCTGTCCCTACAGAAAAAAGAATTAAAAATTAAAAAGCGTCTCAGAGCCGAGATTAGACTTTTAGACCCTCCTGAGCGATAATCCTGACTCTGACATTGACTTTCTTTGTGGGGTTTGGCAAATCAGTTTTCTCCTCTACAATACAGGGATAATAATGCTTTAGTCAAATGGATGCTGTGAGAATTAATCCCTGTTATACAATTTATTGAAGATGGGAAGTCCCGTACAAAATACTGCTACTGCTTATAGGATTGAGGTGCAAAGACAAAACCACCACACGTAGCAAAGAAATCAAAACATCTCCAAATCCCTACTGTTCCCTCTCTCCCAGTGCCCTCCTTCTTAACTCAGGTGGAAAGTAGGCAAAACACTTTTCAAGGACATGTCCCCTCCTTCTGTGACAAGAATTGAAATGCACCACTGGACCCACCTGTGTCCGATGTGCTGCGCCTCCCCCAGTGCACGGGTGGAAGGATGGAAAGGTCTTATTTACGAGAATTGCAACGGGGGGAAAAAGGAGGGCTTTGGTTTCCTATGCAATTCTTTTGACCCTGAACCAGCATCTCTCTGAATCAATGGGTGCCCTAAAGAGTGAATTTCAGGGAAAGATCTTTTCAGCGGCACTTAGGAAGGGGCTGGTGAGACTTCGAACTGTCAAGAAAAAAAAGAAGGAGCCCTGCTGTAAGGTGAAAACCAATGGGTTACAAAGATTGAGCCTTGTTTTAAGGAAACATGAGCAGTTTTGATAAACACTAACAGCCCACAAGACGCTGGCTGTCGTGGCATGAGGAATTTCCATATGCTGAATTACAGTTTTCAAATGACCAGAGATAAGAGAACACTGCCCTTATAGGGATTAAGGGAGGCAGGGACATGAGTTTGTCCCCCAACCAGAATAAAGCATAGAATGGAAAACACTACCTAAGTTCGTGTTTGTGTGAAGCCTATTTTTACAGAGATGCCTGTCAGCCCGAGGTGCACTATCAGGTCGACTCTAACGTTAACACCATTTTCAGAGGGGTTTCCTGGGTTGCAGTTTTGAAGTGGCCTCTCAGGATATGAAGAATCGAGAACATTCTGACTAGAGAGTCTCTGCTTCGGAGGGTCCAGATGGTAAGCAGAACTGAGCTGAACAGGTTGGACTCGACATGAGCATTTGCTGAAAGTGCGGATTTGGAGTGTGAGTCGCGGGCCGCTGTGAATGTCCTTCTACCCTGGTCCCCAAGTTATTCACTCATTCATTCATGCACCCATTTGTATATTTAAACTTAAGTAAAACAGTTTGGGTGTACTTTTCCCTAGAGAAAGGGTATGGATCAATCTTCGAGATTGCCTTCAGTTTCGTTTTTCAAGGATCAGTCTCCCTTAGTTTTAAACCTTAGATGCGGAAAGAGCAGAGAGGCAAACAGGAGACGGTGGTGGAGGTCTGTGTCATTTCCCATCTACGAGGCGAGAGGGCCTGAGCTGGGGGGGTCTCGTTCCAGGCACCTCTGCTGATATCTCCTCTCAATGAACCTCGAGTTCATTCACTCACTCATTCCTTTAATCACTCAACAGCATTTAGAGTAACTGCCGTGCACCAATTTTCTCCTACTTTCCCTTTGTCAACTGTCCTGGTACTTTGCCATTTACACTTTGTGAAAACAAATCATTTCCCTTCACTTCCCCGTCCTCGACGGTCTTTTCTGGCCCGTGCCGATGTCTGAACCCCCTTCAGGATTTAGCGAGTCACGGCGGCCACACGCCACTGCAATGGTGCCCAGCAGTGCTCTGATCTCTTATTCACAGAAAAAGACAAACACTGTAATATGCTCACACGCATATGAAGGTAACGATAACCTCTCAAGCCTGTGAAAACAAATAGCACCACCAAACTTTGTCTATTTCAAGACCTCTGTGTTGATATTGTGAATTCTCTGAATTAGAATAAAAGGGCAGTAAAATTTGAGTATATGCACTCTCCACAGAGTAAGTAAATAGCTTGTGGCATCTGAGTAGAATTTCCTAATTAAAGCCTTTAAATTTCATTTAGTGTCATTTAGTTATTACCCATGCCATGGAGCCAGGAGATTACCAGGTAAGGTGCTTAACTGATGTAAAAAATGCAAGTCTTCATTATTTATCCTCACACGTATCCATCGCCCGGAAGTGGGGTGCTCGTGCCTCCCCCCTTTTCTTACAAAGGATACACTGATTCCAAGATAGTAGCAGGTGGTTGGCTTGTGATGTTGGCAGCTTTTACTTGGAAAAGGGTTAAGTGATTAGAGCCATCTGGGGATCCTCAAAATCAACTGTGGAGTTTCTCAAATGAGCCTTTCCTCTGGCCTTGATGGAGGGCTGGCTGAACCAACCCACCGTGATAAGGAAGTGCACATGCAGGAGAGTTGGAACATGTGATGTGATGGCACGTACGGAATTACGCGCCTTAGGTAACGATCTGACGTTTAAACCAACATACCTGCACCCTGGGACCAGGAGAGTGGGAGCGCTGCCACTGAAGGGTCGTGGTGGGGTCCGACCCCAACCGGGACAGTACTCTGCTCTTACTGTGGCCTTCTTTGGAACACATCTTTCAAGTTCAAAAGCCGATATTATATTCTCTTACTTTTCCTATTCTCTTTGATAAAAGTCATCATTCTTTAAAAGTAAATACGTTATTTGAAAAACCTAAAAGTTTAGAGTTAAGTCAAGTGAAGACGATGTCTAACTGAAAACACCGAGATGCAAACAATGGGTGGTTACACTCATTAGAGGGTGTTCTACAGGTCACATCGCCTGGCTGTGACAGAGAAGACTGTCACCGTCACGAGGCTGGGACAGCCGTCAGCCTCCCGAAGGTGATGATTCTCTGAAGGGTAACATTCAATCCTGTGCTGGAGTTCTGAAAGGTTTTGTTTGAAAAACACGCAGAACTTTACAGTACAACTTACTAGCTTGCAATATTGAATGTTCAGATCAGTGCCTAGAACTTTGGTATATAATCGATTCATTACTGAATAAGTGAACATTTTAAAAATACATGAATTAAGCTCCAGATAGCACATTTCATATACTATTTCCTGGCATCAGGATAACCATCGTGATCCAGTAACTGATCATTTTTTAGGGTTATCAATATTATATTTTGAGTTCAGCATCTTGATTTGATTTTCTATGTTACAGATAATATGTAAGAGTAATTCGCTCATTTGTTAGTGTGAAAGCTACACTCAAAGAGTAGCCCTGTGGATAAGAAACAACTTTTATTTGAAAAGTATGATTTTTTTTAACAGAACCATTTCAGAGTTGGAGGTAAAATCAAAAAACAACCAAACAAGAGTATTTTTAAAGAGCTGTTATTACAGTAGAGTCCCAATAATATAATTCCTATAACATCTTAACACTCTTTAGCAGGCTACAAATTTATTATACTGGGTTGTCAAAGTGACTGTATATAGCTGCTTGTTTTAACATTGATTTGCCTGCTTTTTTCATATTACCAGTCAACGTAGGAGGAAAGAGGAACTCTTAAAAAATAACTCTTAAAATATTCATAAAAGTAACTTTTAAAAATTTGGAAGTGGCTCCCTGAAATATTCCGTAGATTATCCGTAGAAGCGGGTATCATAGTCAGATCTGATGACCTTATCCTAATAGCCAGGATCGCCGGAATCTGAACACACACAACACCCACTTCACAGGCAGCTCTGCTCCTACTGGGCTTCATGCTTCTCAAACATTTCTTTGCCATCTTCTAGCTTGGAGTGCCATTGAAAGGGGCAAAATATAAGTAGCTTCACAGACAAAGGTATCTGCCTTATCTGTTTACTAAGACATTTAAAAGCTGTTTGTTATCCTCCAAAATAAATCCAAAGCCAGCTAAACAAGAAGCACAGCCCTGCAAAAACAGCCTTTTCAATACAACCTTGAAGTTACTACATGTTTCAATGCTGAGTTTCTGGCGTCCTTTCCAAACAACCAAAGCTCTGTCCCTCGCAGATTGATGTTTATGTCACAAACGCTCACTGAGAAGAGGTGAGGAATGGTTGCCTTCTGTTAGAACTACCTCTCTAAAAGCCTGACATTAGTTTACTAGGTAGTCCTTGCACGGTCTTTTACAAAAAAAAGATTTTGTAATATGGTTATAAAACTCAAAGATCGGCTTTTTCCACGGTGGGATTAAAGTCTATAACACATGCACAGTTACAAGGAACAAGCTGAAACTCAGAAAGCAATGAAAATACCTTATTCTGTCTTCTCACATAACAATACCCTTTTCTTTGAATTGCAAATGAGCCGTTGGCCAGTTTCTCTGGCTTTAGTTTTTGAGGGGAAAATGGCTTTCTTACACACACTAAGCGACTGAAAGCACGTGGCCGCCGGGCGCACAGATGAAACGTGCCGCGAGCGTGTGTACTGGTACTGTTGTGAGATACGAAAGTTAAATCTGTTTTTCCCCGTGAGGATTCCTGTTGGATACGAGTTATTAATTGTCCAAAGAAGTCATTATAAATCACTTAAAATATTTCCCATTAAGTACTTGGTGACGTTTAGCAACCAGCATATTCACCACTCGATTCAGTAATAAGCCCGGGAACCAGAATAATACACGGAGGAGAATGTCCCTCCAAGTACACGCGTGCGCACACGTTTGCAAACGCACAGAAGGGCTGGAAGCATATACAACACTGTATATATGTTATTCTCTATCCTTCGTCCATTTATTTATGGACTGTATCTTTCATATAGTATATGTATATACCATATACTATGTACATCTATCCTTTACACATTTAGACTACATACTCCTGACTTCTGCACATATTTTACAATCAGGATATTCTATGTTGCTCACGTAGGAAAAACAATAAAGTTGGCAATAAAATGTACTGGTGGCTGGGCCATGGAGCGCCGTATAATTGGTAAAGCCTTGTTCCATGTCCACCAGATTAGACACTGTATAAAGGGGAGCAGTTTGGGGACCAGATGAATAGTTCTGTACCTCGCTTCTATCATATAATAGCTTTATGACCTTATGCAATTATGTGTTTTCTCTGAATCTAAGTCTCTCATCAGTATAATGAGGGTACTAACACCCATCTCCGAGGGCTGCAATTAAACAAGATCGTATCCACTGGAAATCCAAAGCTGCTCCTTTTTGCCCTGGTGGCTGCACATTCTTTTTTTGCCAATCACAACCCAACCGGTGCTCCTGCAAATCAGTGAAAGGCACAGAAATGCACCCTTGGCCAGTGTCGCTGGGCAGCATACCAGTCCTCTAGACGCTCCCACTTTTGTCAACTCAAATACTACATTCTCTGAATTCACTCTCGTCACTTTGCTTTCTCCCAACAGACTGATTGTTTCAGAGGCGTTACTGGCCCGCCCCTTCCAAACAGTCATTATCTACCGCGTCCTCTAAGGTTTGGAGGACAATCATGATCCGGTCCGTGGGTGTGGCTTCCACCGCATCACTGTGCAACTTGCAAAATACACACACACAAACACACACACACACACACACACACACACATTTGAATGCAGACATTACGTCTCAAAGGCTAGTCCCAGATCAAGGGGCTCAACATTGCCTGGGAACACGTTACAAATGCAACGTGTTCTTGAGGTCCAGTCCCCACCTGGTAAATGAGTCTGAGGTGGGAGCGACACCTTCAACCAGCCCTTCAGGTGACTGCGCTGCTCACTAAGGTTTGAGAGCTGCTAAATATAATAGCCATGGCGCCCAATGGTAGCTGCAAACTGCAGGCAACTCTTAAATACAGAATACATTCAGAACCTGTTTTGACACCGTTTCTACTCTAAGAGAGTAGAGTTCCATGCGAAGCTGAGAGAAGAAAATGGTACAGGAGTGGGTAGCTTTTATATGTATATATGTGTGTGTGTGTGTGTATATATATATATATATATATATTTAAACAGTGTTTGAAACAAGAAAAGAGTAAGCTAAAAAAATAATAATCCAACAGAATTTGGCCTATAACCATTTCCATTTCATTTGGCTTTCTCTTGGGCTATATTACAAATGGAAATGTTCCAATAGTCGCTAAAATCATTTTCTATCTGGAAACAAGAATATCAAAATTCCTAAGACTTTTTAAATAAACATCTGAAATAAAATCTATCATTGCAATGCTATGGTCTTCCTTTAGACAAGGGAATCAAAGGCCAAAGGCCACTTTACAAGAGAAAAGTAGGAAAGCAAAATTACAGGGGATTATGTTACTAACCCGGAAAAACTGGTGTTGAAAAAACACACAGACACAGGAAAACAGAGTAGTGGTTACCAGAGGGACACTGGGGGCAGGGCAGGGGAATGGGTAAAGGGGTCACTGTACGGTGACAGATGGAAACTAAATTCTTGGCGGTCAGCAGGCTGTAGTGTAAACAGAAGTAGAAATATAATTTGTACACATGAAACTTACATAATGTTATAAACCAGTGTTGCCTTCAAAACACTGGTGTCGAGGTTCTTCATGGGCAATATACTCAAATGTTGAGAGTTGAAGGCTCTTAAGAAGTAGATGAATGCATTTTCATTTTGAAGTTTTATCTACAGGATATAGCAGCAAATGTACACTCAAAAACTTTTAACTACTATTATATATAGTTTCCCATGTGGTCACCAGCTTCAGTACGCGATCGGGCAGTTTCACTAGTTCCAAAGGAAGTCTCCTCAGTAGGACGTCACCTGCCACTCACACCTTACATGGAAATAGCCCCCCACTTAAGACGGGCTGCAAAGGAACCCGTAATATATTCTAATTTGGTCCATTCTTCTTTATAGCTATGGCCAAAGGGGAAAAAGACAATTAGCTCATGCAGTTTATTCTTATACACTTTGGGTTGGAATTATTTACAATTACCACAATAACCGCAATAAGCCCTACAAGGGAAGAAGCGTCGGTTTCCCCGTCATTTACGGGAAAACCGGAACTGACATGTATGTCCAAGTGACGCGCAGAGCGGCCAGAGCCCGGGGGGGCCCCAGGACACTCAATAGGCCTTTAATGGGGGCTGCGAGGGCCCTGAAACGCACGTGTTCTAAAGGCATAAATTAAGTGACAGAACAAAGAAGAGGAATACACAGAGGACTTCAGGGTACGTGGAGTCAGGCCACGGTGCAGCCCAGGTTAACTATACCTACGTTTTTAGACTACAACCTTTCAGTACTTCAGTCTTATCATTTACGGGGGAAAAAGTAGCAACAACATAGAGCCCGATTTTAGAACTGGCAGTGAAAGAATTCGTCTGATCAGCCCAATCTCTGGACCCATCGCCTCCCCCAAACAGATAAACCCAGTTCCGGCAGGGCAAGCACCTCCAGGGAGAAATCCCTCTGGCCGCTGCGCCCTGCCCTCAGGCTACACCCACGGCTCTCCGTCAGAAGACCTGCTTCCTGGGGAGTCAGGAGCGCTCCAGCTAATCCCCCGCCCAGCTGCTGACTGTCAGGCACTTGCTAAAACCCTCGCCTGAGATGCCGGTAATCCTGGAACCTCAGAATGTCTAGTGAAAAGTATAAAATACACAATTCTCTGCAAGTTTTGATTTCACTTCTTTCCCAGTATAATGCAGGTGAGTAACATAAAGGCAGGATCAGGCCCTTGTGCAGGTCCTAGGTTAATTACTTTATAATTATAAGCTCTTTTCTACCATATGACCCAGCAATCCCACTCCTGGGCATATATCCAGAGAAAACCATAATTCAAAAGATACATGCACCCCAATGTTCACTGCAGCACTATTTACAATAGCCAAGACATGGAAACAGCCTAAATGTCCAATGACAGAGGAATGGATAAAGAAGATGTGGTGTATTTATACAATAAAGTATTAGTCCCAAAAAATAATGAAATAATGCCATTTGCAGCAACATGGATGGACCTGGAGATTATCATACTAAGTGAAGTAAGTCAGACAGAGAAAGACAAATATCATATATCACTTATATGTGGAGTCAAAAAAAAATGAACTTATGTACAAAACAGAAATAGACCCACAGACACAGGAAACAAACTTATGGTTACCAAGGGGGAAGGAGGGGCAGTAAACTAGGAGTTTGGGATTAACATAAACACACTACCGTATGTAAAATAGATAACCAGCAAGGACCTACTGTACAGCACAGGGAACTGTATTCAATCTCTTTTAATAACCTATAATGGAAAAGAATCTGAAAATGAATACATATATATATATATATATATATTTCTGAATCACTTTGCTGTACACCTGAAACTAAAACAACATTGTAAATCAACTATACTTCAATTAAAAAATAAAAAGAAATAATAGTAATAAGCTCTTTCTTCCCCTGTCGACCAGCTTTCTTCCTAAACACAGTTAACAAGCTCTTCTATGAAACATTTGAAGACGTTTACGAGGTTCGTGCTTTGGGGGCGCGCTATGACGATGGCTTGATGGAGCTCCTGTGGACTCAAACTGTCTTAGGAGAGCTTAGATCTGGCCAACACGCAGATGGGGAAAGCAAGGGGGTCCCAGAGGCTGTCATCCTTGCCAACTGACACAAAAATTAAGCTCTCACATTTAAATTATATACGACTCCCGAAGAGTAGGGTCAAAACTGGTTCCTTTGCCCTGCATTCAAATTTCGAGATAGTTTCCAATTTTTCAGAAAGTATTCAATCTTTCGTTCAGTGAGTACTGACTGAATTGCCTTAGAGACAGACTGCATCTCTGCACAAACTGAAATATACGCACACAGTGTGTAAACAATCCCAGAACCCAGAGTGCGTAGTTCACTGTTTTTTGCTGACTATACAGTCTCACTCTTGCTTCCTCATGGCAATGGGTATTGATGTTTTGGTATAGTATCTTCACTACTGGTTGGATGTTTTATTTACATGTCTTCGGAAATCTGAAGCGGAGGACGCAAACACTACACGATAACTAAAAGCCATAAGTTAAAGAAAATAACAGGTTGTGACCAAAGGAATAAAAGGCTTTTTACACATGTCGAATTCCCCCAGTTTAATATGTTTGAATGAAAAGAATCTGCACTTCAAACAAGTGACGATTTGCAGTGTCACATCTCCCGAAATGAGGGAGATTCTCCTCCGTTAACCAAAGCGTTCTGCTGCTTATAAAGACCCGAAAGGATTAGAAATACCCCAGCCTTCCTCAAGGCATCCAAACTCAAAGAGCGCCAAACCCTGAAAGAATGACTTTCCAATTCGGTTTTTAAGTCGACTGATATTCTGGTGAAATATTCTTATCTTATTCGCTTTAAAAAAATTTAAATGAGAATTTCTTTTCTATCATGTTTTAAAGCTTCAATAACTACCCAAAAAATGGCTCTCAAAAGAGAGAGGAACACGGAAAAGCTGAAGGTGGTACGGCTCACAGGGTCACCCGAGAGCCGTAGAAACCCTCCAAAATCCAGCCTTGTCTTTATCCAGCCTGCACAGACCTGATCTTTTTTAGCACAATCCTTTGTTTCATAATTTACATGTAAACTTTACCTAAAGGCATTAAGTCTTGTTTTTTTCTCTCATTGAGATAACATGCTCCACCAGACAGAACAGGTTTTGGCATCAAGAAACTGACGTCTACCACAACCCAATAATGCAAACCTCCTTTTCCATATAGGAAGAGAATAAGAGAGAACGGTTCAAAAAAGAGTCACTGGAAGGTCCTAGCAATGAGATTGTAGTTAGACTCACGGAAACAGAGGTAGATGGACCAAAAGCAAAGAAAAATGTACAATATTTACACATCAGTTTGAAAGTCAGTCAAGCGAATTGTCATTTCAATAAAAGTGGGTTTGTTTTTTTTTTCAGAAAAGTTTACTCTTTGCTATAAACTGTATTTTTTAGAAAGCCATTGACTTGGTTTGTGACATTTAGTATCTCAATTTTGAAGCAAATGTCACACCATCTTTACTCCCTCTTTTAAGTATTAACTTTGTTCAACCAAAACAGATGAGATGACAGTGACTAATCTTAAAAAATTAAAAGTTTGCTTCAATTTTAAAAGACAATATCATTTACTTTTCAGAGAGCCCGAAGGTTGCAGGGAGAAGAGGACGGAAGGCAACTTACGAAGACAAGTATTGTACGGAAAACCTCAAGTTGTTTATAG
Organism: Lagenorhynchus albirostris; assembly: GCF_949774975.1. Lineage (NCBI taxonomy): Eukaryota > Metazoa > Chordata > Mammalia > Artiodactyla > Delphinidae > Lagenorhynchus > Lagenorhynchus albirostris. The sequence goes on along the minus strand of NC_083115.1, from coordinate 34,520,014 downwards.
CAAAGAAAATGTTTCTTTGTCTAAGATACTGGAATTATGCTTTCAATATAGAATGGCCTACTTTGCCTGAAACATGAGAAATTTTGAATAATCCCATCAACTTCTCTGTATAATTCTAACTGGGAAAAATGTTTCCGCAAGAAGACAGTGTTTGGGGCTGTCCACAGGCTGTGTTAAAACCTAAAATAAAATATGTGATACAAGAGAGATCAAGGGCTTTATTTCCTGAAAAAAGATCACTTCATCTTTCCTAAGGTGGTATCATGTCTGGAGGAAGTGCTGATCAGGGAGTACAGCCAAGGATTTTGACACACAGGAATCTGGGTCCAAATTCTTACTCTCTAAATTCTGTGACTTTGGGCAGACATCTAACCTACAAGAACCTGGGTTTCCTTGTCTTTCAAAAAAAAAAAAAAAAAAACCCGTACCTATTGTTCCCAATCTAAAGGACTTTTGCAATGTGGCTAAATGAGACACAGAGTAAAGTTCCTGGCACTTAATAGACACCGAATAGATGCCACTTTGCCTCCTTTTGTTAGCCAGGTGTCATTTTACGTATAAAATGTCTCAACTAAAGTCCTGAGCCAAAAGCTATCCCAGAGCCTTTTTATAATAATTATGCCAATGTAAATAGGCAGGTGAGTTCTATGAGTAGAATAAGCCTCTACCTAACAGTGATCTTGAAAAATAACAATATAAGGAAATTTGAAGGTCTATGAAGAAAATTAAAAAAAAAAAAAGAAAAGAGAAAATTTTAGTGGAAAAATATTTAAAAGTCAGCTGCTTGATAAATAGAAAGTCAGTAGCTCTGTTTACTGCATTCTTGATTTTAATATTCATGTATCTTAAGTATGCTGATTTGCCAACTGCAGACTAAATCACGTTGTTATTTAATTTTTTTTCCTTTCCAAGTAGCCGCGAAGGCAATTTCTACTCTCATAGCAGTATACATCTGATCTGATGGAGAGATTTTAGCGGTCTTAAAAGCTTTGCACTTCATATCTGTTGAACTTACAAGGAGCATAATAAAGGAAAGTCGTGTCTATACTTAAATAATTAAGAGCAATGGACTCATCTGGGCATGGGACATTATCAGCAATCGCATATTTTAATTCACACGCAGCTATTCAAATTAATGGACCGAAATGAACAAAATAAGTCACTGTAGTTGAGAGATTTCATTCACGGTGACCAAGAATTTTATGTTCAGTACACACCTTAACTCAGAGTTTGAGACAGTACCTTTACGTGTAAGACATAAACAATGTTGGCACACATCATGAACATAAACAGGTTTCTGCCATTAAGGAAGACGAAACTTATGCCTTTGGGGAAAAACAGAATTCTAGTGATTACTAAACTACCAACCACCTTATTTTATATCTTAAATTCAGAGTTGTAAAAAGCGGACTCTAATTATACGAGAAAGGAAGGCCCACCTAGTACGGGAAAGCATAAGAGTAATTTCATTGTCTCCCCACACCCTTCCATTTTTACAGTGAAAGACAACTTCCCAGGATGACTTTCTAAGTGGAAGGGCTTTTTTAGTTCCCAAACAGGTTCCCCTGGAAATCCAGACCCCAAAATGCAGCCATTTAATTAAGGCCATGGATCCTTCAGATGAAAATATCTTTGCGGCCAAGGACATCAAGAAGAAACTCTGATTTGCTGGAAAAAGTCCCCATCACCCTGAGCAAATCTGCTTCTGTGTTTTAGGAGCCCTTAGATATTTTGAGGCAATCAGATGTAAACAAATCCTTGTTTGCATAACAGATGTTTACACCCATCTGAAAATGTTGCACCATTAAAATTCCTGGTGGCATTAAGTGAGAGAGCTGATGTAGAAAACATTACCAATTAATCATCCCACATCTAATACCCTGTGGACTACGTAAAAATTGCTACAAATGTGTATTTTTTTCAGTCAGCAGAAGTATAAAAGTCCTTATTTTAAAAGGTGAAAGCTTCAGTAACCTGGAAAACCCAGCTGGGATGACTGATTGCCGTATAGGTTACAGATGGTTTAGGTTTTACTCTACTAGCTGGTAATCCTTCCCAGACAAGAGTTTTTCAAATTTACAAAATAGTCACTTCGATGGTCCAAACCTGAACCAAATTCGTTAGCAATTTCCCTACAGACAGGAAGCATACTGAAGTGGAAAGTGTGAGGTTTGGAAAAGGAAAACCTGGGTTTAAAACCTGACTCTGTCCTCTAAGAATTGTGTCACCTTAGGCAAGTTAGGCGACTTTTCTGTTTCTATTCCATTTCCTCATCTATAAAATGGGGATGCTAAAGCCAAGAGGGTTGGGTAAAATAAAAGATGTTACACTTGAAAAAGGACTACAACAGTGCCAGGCACATAGTAGTTTGCAAAGAAATTAGTTTTAAAAGCTAACTAAACGTCTTCATAAAAAATAGATAATAATTGCTCAAAATATTTGCAACTCTTTTCTATCAGACTCATCCTACAGGGCCCCTCCTTGGTGCCCTCACAGGGGGAGGTGGACATTTCTTGTCCCGTTGGTTGTATGACGTGCTTTGGCCAAGATGTGAGCAGAAGTGGCGCAGCCTGTGCTCAAGCAGAAGCTTTGGGCGCCATTGCACGGTCCGCCATTACTCTTCCTCACTGCCACGACAGCAGCCATGTCTGAGATAAGGGCTTCTCCTTCTGGCATGAAAACAACAGAGAGTGGAGCCCAGTCGACCCCTGCAACTCATGGAGTGCGAGTAAAAAAGAAAACTTTGTGGTTGCAAGCCACGAGACGGTGGTGGTGTTTGTCATCACAGCGTAACTCAGCAAAGGCTCACTAATTAATACAACGGCGTTACGGCTCGGTGCCGGACAGCTGTGGGCCGCTGAGAAAAGCACGGCCTTGAAGTCAGAAAACCTAAATTCAATTTCCATGTGGCTGTGTGACCCGGGCCAGTGCATGGCCTCATCGCTTCCGTTTCCGCAGCTGCGGTGCAGGGGACCAGGGCACGGGATCCGCCGTGATTGGCTGTGTAGTTATAAGCAAGTGACTTCATTTCTCTGTGTCTCAATTTCTTCATCTGCAAAATGGGGATAATGATACCTATCGCACAGGTTGTTGTAAACATCAAAGGGGTTAATGCACGTCAGGTTTTTAGAGGAGTGCCTGACACATGGTAAACACTCAATATGTTAGTCATATTATTGTATTACTATTATTAGTATTATTTTATAACTTTTCCACGGGTTTTCGGGGGAAGCTTAAAGGTAATACGGTTTGTGAAGGTAACTTTGTAAACTATAAAGTGTTAACAGGTACCTATGACTGTAATGAATAACTCATTCATCACCTCATTTGCGACCTTTAGTAGTTACAAGGAACTCTGTAAGAGCAGAGATCTTTAGCTGCTGTGTTCTATCCCAAGCCCTCAAACTCCGCCTACCACGACCACCACGATTTCCTCTGTAATCCATTTGGCGCAGATGCTATTTTTAAATTATATTCTTACTGGCTGAGTCTCAGCCACTTTCATAAATCAAGGCTTCGTATACGCAAGCTTATTTCAGGTCCTGGGTATATTTAACTATCTACTTAGATTATCCAACTTAGTAGATCTATGTTTAATAAAAATATCCCATGTCATCACTTTTCAGCAGAGATCAGAATGATTGGGGCTACACATCAGAAGAATCACCTTAAATGAAAGAATATGCTGTAATAATGTCTTTGATCAATGTATAATAAGAGTTGCATGTCAACATTTTTATACTCTGAATTTTGAAACTAATCTAAGACTTTCGATGGTTTTTTCCTTTGATATTTAGGCTAAGACTATTGAAATTATACTTTAAAAAAAGGTGACAGTAAATTTAAAAGCAAATATTAACTGAAATATCATGAAGAAAATAATGAAATTTGTTTCATATGTGCTTGAAAGTCTAAAGGCAATTAGAAATGATACATTTTAGATCAACTTTCAAAACCCCATATGTAAAGGCCAGAAAAATCCCCTGTAAGTTAAATAATATTTTCTGTGTTATTACCAAACAGCAGTGGCATGACTAGAGCTTTAGGAATCACAGGAGAGTTTGCGTTAGGTGACTGTGAGGGCTGAAAGGGCAACAGTGCATCTGTTAGTTTGAGAAGTTATTTTTAAAAGGCTTTTCACCAAAGTTAACGATTTTCTTCCCCAATAATTTTTTTTGTCTAAGTATTGAAGATCACTGATTGTACTCATGCCACAGAACTATAAAATTATAGAATCAGGTATGTTCTTAGAGGCCACCTAGATCAATCCTTGGACCAATTTCTGCTGTATTTTACTTGTTCATTCTTTTAACAAACATTTGCTACGTATCACCTGCCAGGTACCGTGTTAGAGTGATGACGTACGTAGGTAGAATAGTGGTCACCGGCCTTAAACGTCTTCTGTCTATTCTTGCCTGACAGACTCTGTGACTAGACACTGACAGCGTTGCGAGGTGGACAGGCTTCTGGACAAGAGGCTACTGGTTCGAGTCCGTCCTGCGAAGCGCTCGGACTTCTGCCCCACGATGGCCCCCATCCCAGGGCCCGAGAGTTCCTCTGTGGAGCGCCCACCATGCAGCCCTTGCAATAAAACGCTTCTCAGATGCTTAAAGACGTTTTCCGGGGCTCTTCTCCCCAAAGTCCTCATTTTAGAAATAATTCTCTGCAGTTCCTTTTGCTACTTCCATATGGCTTTAAAAACAAACCTCTCACCATTTTTGTGTTCACCTTTATGGGTCGATTCTTGCTGAACTACTTCAGCTCTGATCAGCACACAGTGAAATCCACTGTCTTTTTTTCCCAACAGCCCATCTAACCATGGTCTCCTTGTTCACCAGATTCCAGCTCATGCTTTCCTTTCTTCAAAACACCATTTTTTTAAAAAACGCTTTACATTTGCCCATCTCTGTGTCTTCCCATAGCTTCTCAAATGTCTGGTTCCTTCCCATCCTTCAATCTGCAATGTACGAATCAACCCCCACCCCCACCCCGAGAGGCATCCCTCACGATCCTAACTAAACTGACTTCTCTCTCTCCAGTCACCATCTTCAATCTCTTTTATTTTCAGTTTGACACCAGCATCTAAACTTATCTGCTTATTTGCTTACTTACTTATTGGCGGTTCCCTCCCTAGAAAGCAAGTTCATTCTTATGCTGCCGGAGCCTAGAACAGTGCACGGCAAGTGGAAAGAAGAGAGGGCAGGAGGGAACGTCCGTGCTCTGGATCCTATATGGGTCCACGCTGCCATATTTTCTTATGAATACAGTCACGATCGCACAAGTTTTCCTGACAGTCAGTCCACATTTGGTTATTCTAACTGTCTGAGGTCAACAGAACTATGTCTTTTTCTCATGTGGATGAGACGCCTTCTTACATGATGGGACTGCACTGTTGAATTTTACAAGGACTAGCATTGTTCGACGTAGCCCACCACCCCAGCTGGATTCTGATTCTGACCATCCAGCACAGTTCTCTTTACCTACCTCCTGTCAGCGAGGACTTTGATAACCACGCCATAAACGTCCTGGGAAACAAATACATTTCCACCGTGTGTACCCTTTCACAAGCTGGCCGTGTACTGTGTCGACCTAACTGTATCTAAAATGTTATTCTAGGGAGTTAAGACAGGCTATGCCGTAACTCTGACCCATAAGCACTGTTCTGCTTTTCTCTCTCTTCCCCTTTTCCTCCCCGTCTCCCTCCTGTTCCTTCTCGTCTTCCTCTGTCTTCCCTAATTCTTTCTCTTCCTACGCCTTGGGGCTGCCACCGATGGTGGTGACCCTGGGGTTAAACAATTCGTTGACGCCTAAGACGTCTGCAGTGTGTCCATGCGACAACTTCTAGGGACCTCATTTCAGGCCATTTATGAAAAACACGTGCCCATAGGTGCTGCCCTCTGCTATAGCTCTTACTGCCTCTGTTTGTTCAACAGGAGAGACAAGTTAGCTCTCATGATATTTGCTGTTCTTTGTAGAACCAGGGAGGGCACACATGGAAAGGAGTCACTGCTAACTACAGAGTACGTATTCAGAGGAGCTCCCTCCATAAAATGTTATATTGGTAACTGAACAGAAATTAGAAACTGCTTTCCCCGAATTCTTGGATTTATGAACCATCACAAATCTCTAAAATCAATGAGGACAGTTATTATTCTACTGGTTTTCATTGATTAATAACGGAAATGTTAAGAAAGCATCTTAGAGTCCTAAGGCCAATTCAGTGTTGACATCAAAACAGCAGCCTCTGCTTCCTTTCTCCTGGGCCTGGCTGGGCCCCGGAACAGAGAAAGTGTTCTGTCCTGTGAACACATCACATACCGACATCCTCAGATACCTGCTTCAGACAGACTCTAGCAGGGACCACAGTTGTCACATTCATCTAAAGAGCCTAAATAACATGTGCATTGCCACAGTTCAAAAGACCACACTTGCTAAACGGAGAAATAAACTGGGCCATTGCCCTGCTTTCAGTTAGAAGTTGTGACAGAATTTAAAGAAAAGTACAGCCTGGGAAATCAAAACAAAATTTACACCCCCACTAAAAATGTGTGGTTTACTCTGGGGACCACCTGAAAAGCAATGTGTGACACAAAGAAACAACATCGACAGAGAAATGAAGATCAGATCAATTCCTTTCCACTGGCTCTTCACTCTTCTGAATGCAGCTGGAGGATGCTACAACACGTGACACGGAGCAAAGGTGCTGGGCTTTCGTTTCTCAAGAGAACTTTGCTGCTGGAAACAATTGTGTCTGTTCCTTGAAACAGTTTTTGGGAACAAAGTCCACCGATTAAGTAAACTCATCCCATGATCCATTTCTGGGTAAAAAGAGAATGATTTCAGCATGTCACGGACTGTCAATATCCCCAGAGCCACTGACCTCTACTCATCAAACGAACAACAGTGTAAAAGTTGATGGCTCGTTTTATTTTATTTCTTTAAATGGTTCTGAAGCCTTTGGCTGGTTCCCCAAACACTCAAAGTATCCCACCATTTAAGGGGATTAAAGGCGTTTGTTGATTATGGAGGCTGACATTAAAATAGAAAGCGATTCTGGCAATTGAATTTTGTGGAGAAATGCAAGATGCCTGTGAATTTAATTCGAATACAAACGACATCGAGCGCGGTTAATACATCGAGCGGTTAATAAAGTCAACATGACTTGATTTGCAAGAAGGTACATTAACGTGAGAAGTAAAGTGATATTTGCGACCTCTCTGCAAACTGTGAAGTAGTAAAGTTTTCCTAAAGAGTTTACATGTTGTTAGGCTGCACAGAAATTGGTCTTCTCTACCTGCGTTAAGCACCATGGCGGTTACTCAGACCCCCTTACAGGGGCAGTGGGGTTCCAGGATCGCTGGAGTGCGGGGCTTGTGAGCCCAGGATTCCAGGAGACCCTGTCGTCCTCTTCATATCCTCCATCAGTCTGGGAGGTAGGCCAGTGGCCAGCGCTTACATATTTTACAATCACAGAATGGAAAGCAGATACAAATTAGTTAACCTGGAGGCCATGTAAATAAGTGCGTCTAAATGGAAAGAACAGTGGCTGGCAGTATAAACCCTCATAATGAGTAGCTGTGAATTGCTCCAACGTGGACAGCTGCTTCAAACAATTCCGTCGGTCAAGATAAAAAAATTAAAAAAGAGATGCTTAAAGTTCAGTCAGCCCAAAGCAAACCAGCTACAGTTATGCTTGGATCGTCTCGATCACCAGAATGCTCTACTGCCCTCGGTTCTGTATTATAACAGAAAAGACACATGCTTTCCCTCTTGAGAGGGAGAGGACAGTAGCCATGGTGGCTGCTTTCTCTATTTCCTGATCTAAGTCCTGCAACCTCAGTAATAAAAAGAAAAACAATATTTGACATCAACGGGCAACATTTTAAAAGATTTTGCTGATGTGAATATCAACTTTACATTTTGACACAACGTAAAATTAGGAATTAATGGGGCTTCCCTGGTGGCGCAGTGGTTGGGAGTCCGTCTGCCGATGCAGGGGACACGGCTTCCTGCCCCGGTCCGGGAGGATCCCACGTGCCGCGGAGCGGCTGGGCCCGTGAGCCATGGCCGCTGAGCCTGCGCGTCCGGAGCCTGTGCTCCGCAGCGGGAGAGGCCACGGCAGGGAGAGGCCCGCGTACCGCAATAAATAAATAAATAAAAATTAGGAATCAGTTAACAATACTTTTCACGTCTCCTCCATTTTAAACCATCTCGAACCCTTTCTTCCCTTGGCTTCCAAGCTCCAACACATCCCAAGTTTTCCTCACACGCCTTTGGTTCCTTGTTCTCAGGCTCCTCCCGAGTCCTGTCTTGGCCTCCAGCACTCCAGTTTTCAAGGCTCAGTCGTCCCCTCTTTCACCCTCTCCTCTTGCTCTGGACGGCGCCGTCCGTGTCCTCAGTGCCCGCCTGTATCCAGATGACTCCGCAATTTAGTTTATCCTTCGTTCAGAATGCTCGTCCTGACTGCAGACCTAGCTAAAGGCCTACCTGACATATCTCCCTGGACACCTCAAAGAAATCTCAAACTCGGCAACTGTCAGGGTGAATTCAAGGTACCTTCCTCCACACAATCTATTCGGAGTTCTTCCCGTCTCAGTGAACGACACCACCGTCCAGTTATGCAAGTTCAAAACCTCGGGCTTCTCTTGCTTGCCTGCTTTACTTTGCCTGCTTTCCTCTTTACTTCTAATACGTCACCAACTCTTGTCAATTTTATCACCTAAATAGTTCTTCAACCAGCCCCTTTCCTCCATCTCCCATAACTACTACCCCAGTACAAGCTACCATCCTCGCTCACCTGGATGACGGGTGTGTAGACCCAGGGTAGGATTCCGAGAGAGTGGTCAGGCAGGAGAACCCAGAAAGTTTTAAGAAGGCAAACTGATGGAAAAGGCGAGGGGCCAACAATGGAAAACAAAATACTAGATTGGGACTGAAAAGAGACCACTGGCTTTAGAAATTAGGAAGTCACTGCTGACCTTTGAGAGTCATTTCGGCAGAGGAGGAGGTGTGATTTTAATGGGATAATCCAGTAATGGAGTATATGCTATTCTTTCTAGAATGCTGCTATACAGGGAACGAGATCCTTGTTTCAGGGGGAGGCAGTGCTGAAGGCATGTTTTTAAAAGGATGGTTGATTTGGGGTTGGTAGATGCAAACTATTGCATTTAGAATGGATAAACAACAAGGTCCTACTGTAGAGCACAGGGAACTATATCCATCTCCTGGGATAAACCATAATGGAAAAGAATACTGAAAAAAGAATGTACGTATCTGTCAAACTGAGTCACTTTGCTGTACAGCAGAGATTGGTACACATTGTAAATCAACTATACTTCAATAAAAGGAAAAAGATGGTTGAGATGTGTGCATTTTATAACTTGACAAGGAAAAGAAAGAGAAAAGGAAGCTACTGAAGGTATGATAGTGGAAGAAGGATCGACAAAACAAGGATCCCAAGGAAGGAAAAGGAATCCCACACAGGGCAAAGGAAGATGGAGCAGCACTGAACAGAAGAATAGGCGAAGATGCTTCCTTTTGGTAAAGAAGAAAGAAACGGAGTCAATGTATGATGGCCTCTCACGTCTTAGCAAATTAGAAGGCAGCGTTATCAGAAATGGGAAAGAAAGCTGTTAGAAGAGATCAAAGTGTTTGGATACTTAACTGAGTCAACAAGTATTTATCGAGTGTCTCTTATGAGCTGAGCACCAAATACCCAGTAGTAAATTGGAGCGCAGCCACCACTAGTCTTGTGGAGATTCCAGCCCTCCAGGGATGAGATTTCTGCTTCCGTATTCAATCACCAAGGACCGAGGCAGATTAAGGGAACTGCATGGAAAGAAAATCCTCAAACCAGATGCCCAAAGCCTCAAAGAATGCCAGGGGATGATCTTGAGGTTGCTAAATGATGATGGGAAGTGGGCTTCAAAGGAGGAAACACTGGATGAAGGCCCGTAGAATAACAGTGTAAGAGAGGTAGTAAAAATGCAATAGCATTTACACGGCTCAGAGGCCAAATCTGAGGGATATAAACGGGTCTGGTTTCAAAGCCACATAACGTGGCATTCATGCAACAAATAGGCAAACTAGTAGGTGACTGAGCTGCACTGAATATGGTATTCACGGCACCTCTACTCCAGGCTCTATTCCTACAGAGGGAAACCCGTGACACTGGCCCCAGGGAGAATGCCACAAAGGGAGAGCCCTGGCTCCAGCCTGCCCTTTGCTGCCCTCCCAGGGCCCGGCCCCCCAAGGAGGGCTGTCGGAAATGCTGGTAATCGTCCACCTGTTCAAAGTCCACATGAGATAACCTGGAGAAAACGGAGGCATTTTCACTCTGAGATCAGTATGCTCACGACACAGAGACTCCATCGCCCCTTTTATCTCTAATCCTGACACCACAGCTTCACAATTTATTCAGCGTCTGAGGGGTCCCACTGGGGACTGGGATCAAAGTGAGCCAGAAAAGGATTAATCCAGATAAGACAGAGGTTCTGATGAGAGTCGGAGCAGGTATTTAAGGAATGTGGCGAGCGTGCTTCTGCTGCTACGATCATAGCTTTTAATCCACGGTTACTTCTGGCATCTCGGTTGGTCCCAGTTGATGCCCATGACACGACAGGCCCGGCACAAGAGGCCCATGTATAGTCCTGAACTTAGAGTCGGTGCCTGTGCATGAAGCGACTCTCACTTTGCAATTTCTTGGTGGCTGGCGACGAGCAGGGTCTTATTAAATGATGAGTTTAAGGCAAAGGCCAGGGTTCTTTTTTTTCCTCCACGAACCTTCTCTCAATGAAGTTATGAGCAAAGCAAGAAATGCTACCCTAGTTTTCTTCAGCTGCATTCTCTCTAACTGTTATTACACTGATTTTTTTTCCCAACCATTTTAATTAATGTTGTTTTGTGAAATTTCTTCTGAATGTATTTTTCCGAGAAGTTTCATTTTAGAAAGCCCAAATGTGTCAAGAGATCTAAAATTAATTACCCTATTTTACACTTTGAAAATAGTTATTCATCAATTTGGGGGGGTTCTTTGTAATCAGATATGTGGAGTTATTTCTTCTCTTACAGGCTTTCGGTGATTATTTGGGATATAATATTACTAAAAGCAACAAACAAAAAATTAGATGTTACTGTCCTTCCGCCTTACTTCATTTGAAGTGTCAGCAATGCTATTTTTTTCCTCCCCTGTTTCGGTCTCTATTTGGCGTTAAATTTTCAACTAGGTCTCTTTCTAGGAGAAAACTCCAGAGTCAATCATTGTTTTTTTTTCTCCCAGATAAACTTCACTCTTGAGGAAACAACTTATTTGTATGATACAAATATCAAAGATTTTCCAGCATACTAAATGTTAGACTGTAGCACTGTAATAAGCCTTTGCCGATTTTTAGAAACTAGCAAAATATAATTTACTAATAATGGAAAGATTCAACAAATTGAACACTGAAAGGAGCAGCAGTTGTAATATTACACAAAAGTATAATCAAGGTTTTTTCAAACGACACATATCTTAGAATAGTCTCAGAAAGATTTTGTTTTTTTTCACAGAGGGAGCATTTATCTAGAAGAAAGAGCTGTTCAAAAATTATGATCTCAGCCCTTTCTCTCTGTCTCTCTTTTCTCTTGTTTGTTTCTGGCATAAAAAGGCTCAGGTATCAGTGAGAGTCACTAGAGTATGTAAGTGAATAAAGAAGAGAAGGAGAAAAATTAAGTGTGTTTGCATTTAAAAAACACCTTAGGGGCTTCCCTGGTGGCGCAGTGGTTGAGAGTCCGCCTGCCGATGCAGGGGACACGGGTTCGTACCGCGGAGCGGCTGGGCGCGTGAGCCATGGCCGCTGAGCCTGCGCGTCCGGAGCCTGTGCTCCGCAGCGGGAGAGGCCACAACAGTGAGAGGCCCGCGTACCGCAAAACAAATAAACAAATAACCAACCAAAAAAACCACTTTGAATAATTTTCCTAAGACTATCATCCCCATTGCCTAAAATTATAATAGTTGTAAGTTACAGATGAAAAGATGATTCAGTCCTTATGCATAGGCCAGGTCTCTTATACGCCACCAATCATGGAAATATTCATTCATTTATTGATTCACTTAATGCACGGGGAGAGCTACTGTCTGCCACTCCCTGCCCCACGCCCTCAGGGACTCAGCCAAGAACAGAAAGTTCCTGCCTCAGTGGAGCACACGCTCGTGTTCCTGCCCCAGTGGAGCGCACGCGCGTGTTCCTGCCCCAGTGGAGCACACGCTCGTGTTCCTGCCCCAGTGGAGCACACGCTCGTGAGGGGCTCAGATCAACAGGGAGTGAACACATACCAGAATCCCAGAGACCCACGAGGAAACAGGGCAAAGGGGCCCCGGCTGGTGGCCTGGGGGGAGAGCCCTGGGGTTCCATTTGAGCTGAGACCTAACTGATGACCAGGAGCTGCCAGGAGAAACTGGGGGGCCAATGTTCCAGTCAGAGGGGACAGTGATGACAGAGACCTTAGGAAAGAATGAGCTTGACTTCTTCCAATTCTTAAAATTTCTCCTCTGGGACTCCTCTGTTGGAAAACTTTGGGGAAGTCATTCTGATATAGAACCCTTATGTGGCTGGGGGGAATCCGGGGCTCATCTGACCCCAGACTCCCCTTCTGAGGATAAAGCAGCTAAGAAAGAAGGAAGGGACGGCTGCCATTTAAAACGTGGGGTCTTGTGACTTAACTGTGCTTTCATTCCCTCATTCATTAATTCATTTCCCCAACTCATTTAAAAGGAGCATTATTAACCAAGTCACCTAGAGTCTTACAGTATGGAAAACAAAAGAAACCTATATATTCCCATTGTGGTTAACTAGTATTTCCAGACGTATTTCCCATTTCTTCATGTGAATGCCAGAGGCTGGTCTTGGAAAAGTTCCAAAATTCCTTTGGGATTCGACTACAGGTCCACAGTCTCGTATCACATTCTAAACCCTGGAAAGCTCTAAAGAGAATAAAAGAAACTCATTTAATGGCAAAACAACCTGTGCTGCCTTATACTCTTTATTTATCTCACTAAGTTTGAACATTCATAAGTTTTGTGGAAGAAATGTTAAAAAGTGTTTAATTGTCGGACGTGGCTACCACATTACTTTTCTAAAATCCAGAAATCCTGAATTCGGCATGAGTTTTGGCTAAAGGGTTCTCCAAGCAACTGCCAGGCTTGCTGTTGTATTCAGAATTCTCAGCAAGGTCACCGGGCACTGCTACTGCATTATTCATGGCTATCAAGATTATACTGCTTCACGTCCGGACCCAGTGGTTGTCTGTTACCGTGGGCGCCACGTTGTACTGCATCAGAAAGGTTTCTTACTTCTTACCCAGATGACCTTGTTAAACCATTTCCACAGATAAATGATTTAACACATAAACATTTCACATGTAAATTTTACGTAAAATGATTTTAAATCTACGCTGGGGGAAAAAAAATGTTTGTAAGGTCCATTGTACAATCACATGAAAGAGAAGGAACTGCCTATGAATAACCATATCGTGAAGGCCAATCGGGCATCTCCCGTGGCTGAAGTAACTGTTTATGAGAATTAATGTCCAAATTATGAATGGGCAGATGGTCTGTTTAACCACACATATTCTAGTTTGTCATTTCTCATCAGCCGCCCCGATTCAGGAGCGATAGGAGTAATTGCAGGCAGATCTGCAGGCAACTGTCCATCAGGGGCACCCCTTAAACATGTTATTCCAGAAGGGTTAACTTCAGAAATATGACAACCTATGCAGTGTAAAGCCTGGAGGTTTAGATAATTATACATCACTTGTTTGGCATCTTTAAAACAACAGCTACAAAATCTCAGTAAATTTTTGTTCTCAGAGAAAACAGTCGATAACATGTTGAAGCTTATAGGTTGGCTAAAGTATTGGGTTAAAAGGGATTCTGCTAGTATTTCTTCATCACTCTACTCACAAACGATCCTGCCCTAAGACTTATTAATACAATGACCCGAGGTAAATGCGGATTTGATCGTGTCACTTGCCTGTATCAAACCATCGACGCTTCTCTTTGCCTTTGGGACAAAGTTCCCCTAAAAAGTAGGTTCCAGGAGGAGAGATTTTTTTTTAGACTGCTGCATTCACTGCTCTGTCCTTAGGGACTAGAGCAGTGCTTGCACATAATAGGTACTCAACAATTATTCTTGAAGTTTCAGTCCATGACGCAGCCCATGCCAACGGTTCCCCTGCGTGGTGGTGGGGTCCTGTCTCCCTTTGCCTAGAGCATCTTTCTCACCACCCATTTCCCTCTTCTGCCATCACCTTTGTTCCTGTACCAGTCACCGAGGTCCTCCTTGAAACCCCAAACCAGGTTAACTTCCAGTGTTACCATTTTCTGCTTTATTCTATACCTCCCCTTCTGAAATATTCTTGCCATTTGCATTGACTTATTCAATATCTGATTTCCGCACAAAACTGTAAGCTTAATGAGGACGGAGACCGCAGCGATCTTGTCCTCCTCTGTTTCTTAGCTCATAAAAGGACCTCGATAAATAAGCGCCGCCTGGATGAAGCACGGATAAGCCTTCTCCCTCCCCTCCTCCAGGGCCAGAGCTTGTACCCCTCTCTGGGAGAAGCGTTCTGTCTGTCTGCCCGTGACATGGCCCCTGTGGACGTGTCTGCTTAGCCCCAGGGCAGCCACGCTCCCCCTGCAAGTTTGTCGTCTGTCACTCCTGCCCCAAACCCTGGAGCACGCTGAGGCCAGTTCTTGCACTCTTTAGAAACTGCAGACAGCTTGGCATCGCAATCTGCACCCGAGTCACCAGACAGCCTGTCTTCATGAACGCTGGTGACTAGCACGTAGCAGTGCCCCACGAGAACCGCCACGAGGAAGGAAGATTCTGGCTGCAAGATCTCTATAAAGACCGTGCGTAACCACACACATGTTGAGATATTTGAGATCACAGACACACAGAACATTTTTAACCTATTAATATTTGTTTTCCCTGTAAACGCCCATATGCTTGCAACCCAGAATCATTACTACATCCCAGAGGCATTTTAGAGCTATAACAAGCACAGGTCAGCAAGTTGGTACCTGCCCCCAAGGATATTCACAAAGTGAGGGCCACTGGCCTCCAGTGAGGTCCTGAGATGGGGGCCGGGCTCAGCAAGGGCAGGTTTTATGTCTCAACAGGGCAAGTGTTTCTCAGTGCTCGCCACCCCAGTGCCCTCATGGCTGCTCTGCTTTGCTCATAATGACCTTTGGGTTTGGAGGAATGTCCTTCCTGTGTCTGTTTTCTATGCATCCTTTAAAACTCAGCCCAGGCTAATTTCACCTCCTCCAGGAAGTCTTCCTGTTCCCATCTTCCTGCAAACTGGTTTCTCCCAGTGAGTCCCCACACCCTCTGGTTAGTATCTCTGTCAGTACTCTTAGGAGACTTTATTACAACGACCTCTCTGCCTGATTCGCTCACACTTGAGAACACAGACCGCGTCCGAGTTGTATTTCTAACTCCAGCGTTTAGCTTGGCATGTGGCATGCAGCAGGCTTGGTGCTGGAAAGGAGGAGTGAATATTCTCGCTGGATTCACTTCCCAGGAAAATAACTGCTAGCAGGGAGGCAAGGGGCAGGGGTCAGAGCTGAGGGTCAGGAGGGAACTATGCTCTCAGGCTGATCCCCCATCAAAGGTGGGCCACTCGCTCTGAGTGGGCAAACGGACCTTTGTGGACAGTAAGCCTGGATTCTCACCTCTAAGACAGAGGCTGGAGAGAGACTGCCTTGGGAAGCCCATGGCTGGCAGTGCAGAAAAAGTGGCAGGTCTTATGAAGAAAGAGCCTTTCCCAGGTTACTCAGACTTTTCTGCCTTTGTCAGAAACCCTAAACCAGGACCGCCCCGTGACGGCTCAAACTAATAAATGAATCAACCACCCGTGGCTCAGATCCCCATGTGAGAAGGGAAACGGTGACGACAACATCAGAGGCCTGGAAAGCTGGAAGAGCTGAAAAGTGTAAATAGTGACTTCACCGAGATGAAACAAGCCCAGATATTTGGAGCAAAAGCCTGTGCTTACATCCAAGAGAATGTGCGAGAGTTCGACCAGACGACAGGTACCTGCAGCTTCTTCCAAAATGGAAGGTGATGGTGCCTCTTAAAGCGATTCTTTGTTTGCTCCATGGAAAAAAAAAAATTGGGATTATCTTGTCACCTAGAATATTGTCCTTTGGTCAAAGAATCTACCTAAGCTCATCTTGGGCAGTTGGGAACATGCCAGGTCTGGAACATCTGTTGGGAAAAACAACTGTGACGGTGACCTGACCATGTGTCAAATACACAGCCCAAGAATAAAGGGAATATACTCGAGAGAGAGAATCCAACGTTTTGTGAATTTTAAGCAGCTTCCAGAACGTCCTCTTCCATAGGAAGCATAAAATTTCAATAGTGTTATCGTACTGCCAAAAAAGTATTAAATATAGGCAACCCGCAACTTAACGAACAGGCTGTACTTCAGGAGTGTGTTTCTGAGGCAGTCGTGTGGGAATCGGCAATGCCCATTTCCCACTGAAACTGTCACATACGTGGCGGTCACTTTCCTGAGCGGAATGAAGCCATGATGCACGTGGAGTGCAGTGTGACTGACGAGCCCGGGACCAGCCAGGGCGGGACCATGCCACTGTGGGAGTGCACGTGTGAGGTGCACGCTGCTCATATTTTCTCCTGCAGAAAAACCAGGGGAGGCATCCGGGAATTGCCCTCGCTCCTGCTTGGGGCTCTCCTAGTCCTGTTTCGGCCAAGCGGTAGAAGCAGGGATGCCTCAGCCTCAGGTCACTGGAGCAGTTTCAGGGTGCTGATGCCCTAAGTGGGTGATTTGGAGGAGCTATGATTGTGGGGTACGGAGGTACTCCTCCCTCTGGAGACCCCCCTCTTCTGCATATTTCTGAGACTATACTGTCTACACTTGTCCTTAATGACTGACCAACAAGAGTTTACCAGATGGACAGAATAGGTACACAACAGACCGTTGTTAATGTTCCTCTTGGGCCTGATAGCGGTGGAGGAAGGTGCTGGGGTACTTTGTTTTTCCTCCCTTTCCTCCCTGACTGTCTCAGCCTGCAGTGAAGGAGGGTCTCTCTCCAGGACCAACACTGGGGCCAGGTGAGAAGCCAGAGCTAGGGTTCTGAATAGAAGCAGAATTCTAAGCTCTTTCAACCAAGTAGGGCAGGAGAGTCTCGGGAAGTCAGCGATTGGAATGGACATTTGTATGTAAATTACCAACAGTTAATTTCCCGGAAGACCTCAGACTAACAATAAAACAACAGCAACAAAACTCCAGAGATGCCCGTGTAGTGTGGAAAATGAGAATCCTGAATTCTCCTGGACAGTTAGTGAAAAGTTTAGGAAAGTGATTTTAAATGCGTATCACAGACACATGCAAAAAATATGCAAATGAGCCAGGCAGGACTCTGGCCAATTTAATCTCTAAGGTGCTTTCCAGCTACTATTTTTTCTCCTGCAGATTCATCTCACACCCAGATCGTTAGAAATTGTGGTGGAAGGCTGCGTATCACTCAACAATTCTCTGGGAGTCTGCTGGTGCCCCGAGCCCCAGGGCATCCGAGCTCGGCACGTGGGTGGTGTACAGGCAGACCAGCTGTCCCAGGAGTCCAGCTTGGGTACCAAGCACACGATGCTGTTGGCAACCTTACTACTGTTCTAGGAGAAGAGCCACTCCTGTGACAGCTGAGAGGTCCTCACGAAGCAAGAGCCAGGAACATTCCTGCCCTGGGCGTAACCCTTTGGCCGGAGCCTCCTTGCACTGCTAGCCGGAGTTCTCGCCACTTTTTCAGGCTGTGAGCAGCTGCTGGTGAAATATAAACCTGGACAACTGGATACAGAGGTCCAGAGCTGAATGTACTCAAGTGAAAGCAGATGACAGGGTTGGGCTGATCGTACGTAATCACAGGCAGAATTACGAATGTGAGAAGAGCTTGTGGGCCCCAAGCTAACTTCCCCCTCACGTTCTATTCTTTTTTTTTTTTTACATCTTTATTGGAGTACAATTGCTTTACAATGGTGTGTTCGTTTCTGCTTTATAACAAAGTGAATCAGTTATACATATACATATGTTCCCATATCTCTTCCCTCTTGCGTTTCCCTCCCTCCCACCCTACCTATCCCACCCCTCTAGGTGGTCACAAAGCACCGAGCTGATCTCCCTGTGCTTTCCCTGAGGAGAATCCACTCCAGCTTCCCAGGTCAACACCCTGTGGGTCGGTAAGGACTTGATCAGAACAGGTCCAGCCCTCTCCTCGGGCAACAGAGACACGCACATTCAGCGCGTGAAACAATACCGAAAGCAATGAAAGAGGACGGAGGTTGGGGAATTGAAATCCGAAAACCATTTCTGCGATCTGGGAAGAAAGAAGTATAAGGAGAAAACAGGAAGTGATTCAGGGGTCCTTCGAGCCGGTGACACAAGGAGTCCCTGGTAGCCAACCCTCTAGTTTCTTCCCTCCTCCAGCACAGAACGGTTTTGGGCCTGGCGGATGGGAGCTGTTGACAATGAGACCCCAGGTCTCGTCCGGGAAAGACACTCGTTGGTCACGGCGATCAAAAGCCAGGACGGCTGGGAAAGTTGTCCCTAATTTGCCACAATTATGGGATTGCAGGAGGCAGAAGCAGGGCTGTATAGTCTGGGAAATCATGCTTCGTCTCGCTGTTGTTTGCATAACACACATTTAAAAATTACAATAATACAAACGACAGAAAATAAAGCTCAAAAATATTTCCCTCTCCGATAAGGCTAAGCAGAAAACAGGATGCAAAAGAAAAGCCTTCGTTACAGAGGGCGGGACACCCTCAAAGGCGGAGAACGGCGGAGATAAGTGTGAAAGCTGGAAGTAGAAGGAAGCTCTGCAGGGATCAGCTCTCTTTCCTGGAACGCCGGCTCCCTCACGGCAGGGACTGTCTGTTGGGGTCACTGCTCTATTGCAAAGAAAAGAGCTTGCTGCGGAGTGGGTATTCCAATCAATATTTTCCTAATCAAGAGGTTACTCAGGGTTCAGAAGGAAGTCCTATGAAGGATGGAAGAAATGTTGTCCCCTCCCCGTCTTTGGTTCACCTGCTGCGTGGCTAGAGGGAGTCTCCCGGGGCACAGAAGAATGATTACCGAGGCCTCTTCTGACCAAGATTTGCCAGAACGCTTTGCTGGCCTAGGGGTGAGGATCTGGGCGGAGGACGCGCGTGGGGGACGCGGCACATGCCGAGGGGCCATGCCTGGAGATGGAGCCACGGCCCTGCAAACTAGTTATTTGGAGATCAGGTACACTGGGCTCCTTACCCCAGTTTCTGGGAAGAATTTTTTTCAGTAGCTCCAAGCAGGCAGGGGACATAAAGTTTCTGCGTCTGCTTACATCCAACTAACGTTCAGTGAGTCTCTGGCTATTTAAAATAGGGAAATAATGCATATTTATTCACACATGCTTTGAGATCTGTGGATAAAAATGCTATATTACTAGTAACCACAATGAATGCACATACTTTAAATATAATTATCAATTACCAGCTACCACCTGTTGAGATAACTAACTTCAGTGCCTTAAACACCGTCCTTTCAAATTTTAAGACTGGAAACATTCTTCAGTGTCATATGCACTACGGTCAAGGAAGTTCTTTGTTACTCTTATTATGACTTATGTATCAGCAAGAGAAATGGAAATTAAGCTATACGAATTCCTCAAGTGTCTGAGGACCTATAGTTAGGATCTGATCTTCTTACAACGTCATCTTCTAAAACTCTTTGAAGACGGGCTTAATGGTATCCACAGAGCCTAAGGTCATATCGCTGCATTTTAAAAACAAAATTTTCCCTCTTGTCAAATCAGACATTAAATGGTTAAGATGCATACAAAGTGAGATGCATTTGTATAAATACAACGCCCCTTGCGCAATTCAGTTCATAAACCATGCATAAACAGAAGGTATTATGTTACTATTTCACCACTCGGGAACATAGATTGCAGCTGAAACCATAAGACTCTGCTTATAGACGGGCAATTATTACGGGGGTTTTATTCTTCAAAAGCTATTAACATTTTTATAGCGTAAGCAAAGTTTTTACAAACAACCTCTAAAACGTGAAGAATGATTTTTCTGAAACTCCTCCTAAATCCTCGCCTCAACGTAAGGCACTAGATTTGTTTACTGAAAAGAAAAAAAAAGACAAAGTAGGTTAAAGCTGAAATAAAAATGCTGCTGGTGTAACGTCAAGGAAGCCTCAATGAAATTCCATCAAGCTGCTCTCCACAGCGTATGTTCTGAAGGGCAAGGCAACAATAGAAAGCAAATAGACGTGGGTGTTAAGTCATCATCAACATCATTAAAAACTTATTTACACAGCCTGATCCACAGAGTTGCAAGTCTCAAGCTGGCCGGAGCTCAGGGCACTGAGGGTCATCCCCCAGCCCACCTCAGTGCCGTTCGCCAGTGACCCGTGGAACACGCACCACTGTGGTGTCTCTACAACAAAACTGGAAGCTTCCAAACTACAAACGAGGAGACACGGATGCCCCCATGCTCAAGTCGACAAAGGCATTTCACCTCACAGAATAAGACAAAGATAGAAATCCTACCATAATGCTAGGAGTGAAAGAGGAATGTCTCAAATCTGCTCCTACGCCTCTAAAGTTTGAGAGTTCATCTAAAAAATATATATATGTATCTGCGAGTATAAGAATACATTCTCTATGCGTTTGTTAACGAATTTTCTTGATGCCTTGTTGTCACAAAGTGAAGAGACACCTGATAACTAGATAATTTATCTGTGGAAGACACCAATTAGCAGTGACAAGGCTGACTTCATTCCTCACGCTCGTCTTGGAACCGTTAGGACCTGGCATGTCGTTGCAGAGTCACCAGGAGAGAAATCAATAGGACAGGATGTGAAGGGAAATATCTTTTCTTAAAGACTTAGTCGTCCAATTTCGACTGCGCAACCTTTGAGTTACAGATTTTAGAGCTGCCATGGGTCTTAAACAACATCAAGTCCATCCTCATTTTATTCATAAGAAAACCTAAATACACTGCTGAAGGTAAAGTGATTTTCTCAAAGTCAGAAGGTCGGTTTTTGCTCCTCCACTTACTCTCCCAGAGCACTGGGGTATTCCCCTTCCCCTTAATATGCTTTCCTTCAAAGAAAATTTCAGAAGCCCTGAACCTCAGGGCTAGCATAACAAGAAAAAGTAGATTTCAAAGAATTTTCTTTTGGAACACGAGTGGCTTGGATGCAGGATTTTTTTTTCTTTGCCGTGAGGCTGTGAAACACGGAATATTTTGAAAGGACAACAAAATTAAAATAAAAAAAAGACAAAACAAAAAAACTGCACACACAAACACACACAAAGAAAAAATTAGACTGAAGTTAGACTTCTGAGTAGCTAGGTTCACAGAAACCACTGCTTCTCACGCAAAGACCAGGTGCTACGAGCAGAAACTGGAGCGGTCAGGGACGCCTTCGGGAGAGATTCTAACTGTGTGGCCCGTAATGATCACCATCATCAGGGAAGGGCCTGAGGCTGAAAGCCCAGGCATCGGGACCAGGAAGTCAACAGGACCCTGTGGTCATGTGACCCTAAGTGGGTCTCCAGGGCACCAGGACAGTGCAGACCTATACTCTCAGACCAGGAAAGGGCAGCTCTGGGAAACCAATGGGAAAAGCAGGCAAAGAGGACTGCCCTGCCCACCCTTTGAGGCTGCAGGAGTGAAATCCAGCTCACCAAATGCAAAGTGGGGAAGTTTAAAGAAAAAGGCACTACGTCCCTATTCCATAGAAAGAAGTGTCTATACTTGAGCCCTCTTGTGCAACTCCCAAAGTTACAAAAGATAGAAGAGGAACGGGCAGCAGCAATAGGAGTTACGGTAGAAAAGATGAGTTAAGACAGAAAAGCTCTGAACTGCCATTAAGTCACTGCAGGAAGATGCTAGGAACTTGCAGAGACGCATTGTGACCAAAGTCTGTACCCAGTCACTGCGATAGAGCAGTGCAGCGTGGAACCACGGTGTAGGACGACTGCTCGACAGAAGAGGCTGAACACTCAGCCCCTCCAGCCTTAGTCACCAAACAGGGCTTGATAACTTTCAAGATTCACAGCTGCGTTTTCTATAATGCAGCTCCTTACACATCTATTTCTAAGCTTGCTCCCAACTGGCAGCTTGATTCCAGTTTATTTTCATGTTATTCTTAATTATTATCTTTGTTCTTGATGAACCAAGTTAAAGGAGACTATTTGGGCATTGTTGAAATAGAAACTCATTAAATTGCATTAGTCATCTTGCTTGTCCAGTTTTGGTGCTTAGATTGAGGCAATCAAGAATAAAAGAGGGACTTCCCTGGTGGCGCAGGGGTTAAGAGTCCGCCTGCCAATGCAGGGGACGCCGGTTCGGGCCCTGGTCCAGGAGGATCCCACGGAGCGACTAGGCCCGTGTGCCACAACTGCTGAGCCCACGTGCCACAATGACTGAAGCCTGCATGCCTGGAGCCCGTGCTCTGCAACAATAGAAGCCACCACAATGAGAAGCCTGCATGCGGCTCGTCGC
Source organism: Lagenorhynchus albirostris (assembly GCF_949774975.1). Classification (NCBI taxonomy): domain Eukaryota; kingdom Metazoa; phylum Chordata; class Mammalia; order Artiodactyla; family Delphinidae; genus Lagenorhynchus; species Lagenorhynchus albirostris. The sequence continues at coordinate 34,497,455 of NC_083115.1, read as the reverse complement.
AACTAGAGAAAGCCTGCACGCAGCAACGAAGACCCAACACAGCCAAAAATAAATAAATATTTTAAAAAAAAAGAAAAAAATAGATCTCTTGCCCTTGGACTCACGTCTCCTTCAAGGGTTAGTTCTCTGCACATTCCTCTCAACCTTAGCAAAGTCTCCCAGGAATTCATCCTCATTCTCATCTTTTCCTTTATGGGTTGCCACCTTCTTTACTTTTCCAATTTCTTTTCTCTTGGCCCAGCTATGGAGTAGGACATCCTACCCAGGTTTTCTGTCTTTGTTGTCTCTGAAAATGGGCACACAGGCCTTCTTCATGTAAGTACTGTACTCATCAACAAGGAAATGGATGGAATAGCAACACCAAAAACAAGAGTAAGTTATAAAGGTTCTAACACATTACAGAATACTCAGCGTAATTGTCCTTGGTCTACATTTCCTGAAGGTCACTTTCTTGGAAGATATTTTAAGGTCTCTGTTAAATGGTCCCTTTTACTGAGCTGAGCTGTGTTAGATCTGTGATGGTAGATTAGGAGTTGTCACTGCTGCAATCTAGCAAATTCTGAGCCCTGTGAGATGCTGTGTTCTAACCTTCACTCCAGGTACAGTCTGCCCCTTTGTCAGATGCACGGATGTCTTACGTAAGAAAGCCGTTCTCTTTCCTGACCCCTATAGCTTTTCCTCTGGGGCACAAGCAGCTCTTCATTGACTTTGGAGAAACATCTCACACCTTCCTAATTGGTCCTTTTAAATCCCACAATTATCCATGTTCCCTCTTTGTGGAAGGAAGATCCTCCCTTCAGAGGACCCCAAGATTCCTCCCCTGGCCCTGAGATCATCGTGTGTGAATCTCCAGGCGTCAGCTCCACTTATCTCTGACTTTCCACGGTTCCAGCCCTAAGATGTCCTAACCATCCATATACCATAGTCCCAGCTCCCTGACGACCACATAATTTACGTTGGAAAGGTTTGGGTACCAGTCACTGGGGCAGGTTCTCTCAGTGAAGCCTGGCCGTTTCGTCTGTGGTCCTCTGTGGATATCGTGACCACTCCGTTTTGAAAGCAAACCTCCAAGAGCCTCCAGCAGAGACAAAGCCACACCTTCCCTCTCCAGGACCTTGATCTTTCCCATGTTTATTTGTCCCCATCTCCATGCTAAATCCAAATAAGACCCATTCTCAGGGGCCATTTCAAAACTTAACTGCTAGACGTTATACATCCTGAGACCAAAAATAATCATCATTGCTGTCACGTACTAAGTATGCAAACAGGATATACAAGGCTTGGAGGTACATGATATTCAGAGTGGGTTTCATTTAATCCACAAAACAAACCTAAGAAGATTGTATTTTCAACCCCATCTTCAGGTGAAGTAAGTCAGGATAGAGAGGTAAAACAACTTGCCCAAGGTCTCAAAACTAGTAAGGACGTCTGCCTCCAAAGCTAATGCTCTTAATTTCTGTGCTCCACTGCCTTCCTGCAGAAATGGACAAGCCCAGCAGGATGTGGGTGGTTACGAGCTGTGTACATAGCTTCTAACATCTCCCTTGTCTCACCTGGGACCAGGAACTGGTGCGTTTCTATGTCCAACTTTATAATATAAAAATTTAAATATATTCATTACATTTTTCAATAAAAATAAATTTAAAATTGAAAAGTAAAATGTAAATATTGATAACCATAGTTTTCACCTTTGAAAGCAGAGGATTATTTCACCAGGGAAACTACCTTTGACAGAGTCTTCTAGGCTACCAGGTACATAAACAACTGTTACTCAATTCACGTCAGGAAAAACTTTCCTCCCATTTGAGAATTCCAGCCAGAAATACAGGGTCTGGCTACTCTCCCTGGTAAAACCTGCAAGCCAGGAGCTCCTCTTCCATACGCTGGCTAATTTTGCTGCTTTTGTTCTTATTCAGGAGAATATTCAGCAAGAAAAAGAACAGGGCTTCCCTGGTGGCGCAGTGGTTGAGAGTCCGCCTGCCGTTTCAGGGGACGTGGGTTCGTGCCCTGGTCCGGGAGGATCCCACGTGCCGCGGAGCGGCTGGGCCCGTGAGCCATGGCCGCTGAGCCTGCGCGTCCGGAGCCTGTGCTCCGCAACGGGAGAGGCCACAAGAGTGAGAGGCCCGCGTACCGCAAAAAAAAAAAAAAAGAAAGAAAAAGAACAGAGCCGCTACTGAAAGGATCTCGCATGCCGATGAGAAATAAAAACTGTGAGAAGTGGTTGCCTCATCTTTCAATTAAAACATTAAAAAATGTACTTAACTGAAAAAATTAAAATCAGAAAGTGGCTTGATTTATCAGTTGATAATCTATATTGTGGAGTACAGAAAAGACGTCACACTATCATCAGTTTTCAGAAAAAATTCTCTCATGTTTTGGATTCGAAAAGAGGATAATCTTGGAAGGACGTTTCCACCATCTTTCTTCCATTGCCTGCAGTCAAACACACTCCTAACAGATCACTTTAATTGGACTGAAACGATCTGTTGGACATTCTACTGCTTATATTAACACAGAGGGCAATCCCGTAGCTGCTGAATGGTCTAGAGAAGTACTAATAATTTACCAGCTATTCAATTTCTTTCTTTTACCGATCTATCTCCATTTGCGGCAGGGTTCCATGATTACATCCTCATACACATACCCAAACACAAACACGCAATATTCCAGAAACACCTGGTGCAAACTAAGCAACTATGAAGATTTACTCATGGTGCTTAACCTCTCTGAGCCTCAGTTTTCTCATTTATATAACGGAGATAATACTTGCTGACTTCTTAAAAGGGCTTTTTGGTTTTAGGAACAAATGTGGTCCTGTCAGGTATGTTAAAGCATGTTGTAAACTGTAAGGTGTAAGCGTGTAATAAAACATATACTACATTATTATATTATTAAACTGATTTAGCTATTCTTTTCTATGGCAGCATAGGCCTAGCAGAGAAGTATCATTAAAAGTACTATAAAAATCTATAACATACTTTTGTTACTTAGAATATAATCTAGTACTGATTTTTTTGTACACATTTTATTGCCTGTGCTATTCTTCTCTTTCCCAAATCAACTTAGAGGAGAAAAGATGACAGACAATGTGGCCAACAAGATAAGAATAGAACCCTATATTGGCAGGAAAAGGGATATTAACAGCGATTAACTTATTTTTACCAAAACAAGGAAGGCATTACAACCCCTCCATCTCATTTTTCCCGACAATCTGCTCAAAAGCATTTTTCCCCATTCTTCTCTCTCTCTCTTTTTCTCCTTCCTATTGACTGGCAAGGTGCTGAATGCGGAAACACCACTCAGGGAGTCCAGATTCCTTTCCCATTTCTGGAGCCCAAGCTGTTTTGCATCAACCAGTGGGGAAAGGTCCAGAAGATGAACAATGTTGGAGGAGCTTCAAGATGGCGGAGGAATGAGACGCGGAGACCACCTTCCTCCCCACAGATACACCAGAAACACATCTACACGTGGAACAACTCCTACAGAACACCTACCGAACGCTGGCAGAAGACCTCAGACCTCCCAAAAGACACGAAAGTCCCCACCTTCCTGGGTAGGGCAAAAGAAAAAAGAATAAACAGAGACAAAGAACAGGGACGGGACCTGCACCAGCGGGAGGGAGCCGTGAAGGAGAAAAGGTTTCCACACACCAGGAGCCCCTTCGCGGGCGGAGACTGCGGGTGGTGGAGCGGAGAAGCTTCGGTGCCGCGGAGGAGAGCGCAGCCACAGGGGTGCGGAGGGCAAAGCGGGGAGATTCCCGCACAGAAGATCAGCGCTGACCGGCACTCACCAGCCCGAGAGGCTTGTCTGCTCCCCCGGGGCGGGCAGGGCTGGGAGCCGAGGCTCGGGGTTCGGTCGGAGCGCAGGGAGAGGACTGGGGTTGGCGGCGTGAACACAGCCTGCGGGGGGGGTTAGTGCGCCACGGGTGGCCGGGAGGGAGTCCGGGGGAAAAGTCTGGACCTGCTGAAGAGGCAAGAGACTGTTTCTTCCCTCTTTGTTTCCTGGTGCGCGAGGAGAGGGGATTCAGAGCGCTGCTTAAAGGAGCTCCAGAGACGGGCGCGAGCCACGGCTAACAGCGCGGACCCCAGAGACGGGCGGGAGACGCTAACGCTGCTGCTGCCGCCCCCAAGGGGCCTGTGTGCGAGCACAGGTCACTCTCCACACCCCCTTCCGGGGAGCCCGTGCAGCCCGCCACTGCCAGGGTCCCGGGATCCAGGGACAGCTTCCCCGGGAGAACGCACGGCGCGCCTCAGGCTGGTGCAAATCCAAAGCTGAACCCCGGGAGCTGTGCGAACAAAGAAGAGAAAGGGAAATCTCTCCCAGCAGCCTCAAGAGCAGCGGATTAAATCTCCACAATCAACCTGATGTACCTGCATCTGTGGAATACATGAATAGACAACGGATCATCCCAAATTGAGGCGGTGGACTTTGGGAGCAATTGTAGACTTGGGGTTTGCTTTCTGCATCTAATTTGTTTCTGGTTTTATGTTTACCTTAGTTTACTATTTAGAGTTTATTATCACTGGTAGATTTGTTTATTGATTTGGTTGCTCTCTTCCTCCTTTTTTTCTTTTATATAGAGATATATATTTGTTTGCTTTTTCCCTTTTTGTGACTGTGTATGTATATGCTTCTTTGTGTGATTTCGTCTGTATAGCTTTGCTTTTACCATTTGCCCTAGGGTTCTGTCTGTCCTCTTTTTGTTTGTTTGTTTTTTTAATAGTTTTCAGCCCTTGTTATCATTGGTGGATTTGATTTTTGGTTTGGTAGCTCTCTTTCATTCCTTCTTTTTCTATTACTTTTAATTTTTTTAATTTTAATAATTTTTTTAATTTTAAAAACTTTATTTTATTTTATATACTTTTTCTTGCTTTCTTTCGTTCTCCCTTTTCTTCTGAGCTGAGCGGCTGACAGGGTCTTGCAGCTCCTACCAGCTGTCACACCTGAGCCTCTGAGGTGGGAGAGCTGAGCTCAGGACACTGGTCCACCAGAGACCTCCCGGCCCCCCGTAATATCAATAGGCGAGAGCTCTCCCGGAGATCTCTGTCTCAACACTAAGACCCAGCTCCACCCAATGGCCAGCAAGCTACAGTGCTGGACACGCTATGCCAAACAACTAGCAAGACAGGAACATAACCGCACCCATTAGCAGACAGGATGCCTAAAATCATAATAAACTCACAGACACCCAAAAACACATCACTGGACACAGTCCTGCCCAACAGAAAGACAAGATCCAGCCTCATCCATCAGAACACAGGCACCAGTCCCCTCCACCAGGAAGCCTACACAACCCACTGAACCAACCTTACCCCCTGGGGGCAGATACCGAAAACAAAAGGAACTGCGAACCTGCAGCCTGCGAAAAGCAGACCCCAAACACAGTAAGTTACGCAAAATAAGAAGACATGGAAACACACAGCAGATGAAGGAGCAAGGTAAAAACGCCCCAGACCAAACAAATGAAGACGAAATAGGCAGTCTACCTGAAAAAGAATTCAGAATAATGATAGTAAAGATGATCCAAAATCTTGGAAACAGAATGGAGAAAATACAAGAAACGTTTAACAAGGACCAAGAACAACTAAAGAGCAAATGAACCATGATGAACAACACAGTAAATGAAATTAAAAATTCTCTACAAGGCATCAATAGCAGAATAACTGAGACAGAAGAACGGATAAGTGACCTGGAAGATAAAATAGTGGAAATAACTACCACAGAGCAGAGTAAAGAAAAAGGAATGCAAAGAATTGAGGACAGTCTCAGAGACCTCTGGGACAACATTAAATGCACCAACATATGAATAAGGGTCCCAAAAGTAGAGAGAAAAAGATAGGGACTGAGAAAGCATTTGAAGAAATTGTAGTTGAAAACGTCCCTAATATGGGAAAGGAAATAGTCAATCAAATCCAGGAAGCACAGAGCATCCCATACAGGATAAATCCAAGGAGAAACACGCAAGACACATATTAATCATACTATCAAAAATTAAATACGAGAAAAAATATTAAAAGCAGGAAGGGAAAAGCAACAAATAACATACAAGGGAATCCCCATAGGTTTAACAGGTGATCTTTCAGCAGAAACTCCAAGCCAGAAGGGTGTGGCAGGACATATTTACAGTGATGAAAGGGAAAAACCTACAACCAAGATTACTGTACCCAGCAAGGATCTCATTCAGATTCGACGGAGAAATTAAAACCTTTACAGACAAGCAAAAGCTAAGAAAATTCAGCACCACAAAACCAGCTTTACAACAAATGCTAAAGGAACTTCTCTAGGCAGGAAACACAAGAGAAGGAAAAGACCTGCAATAATAAACCCAAAACAAATAAGAAAATGGTAATAGGAACATACATAAAGATAACTACCTTAAATGTAAATGGATTAAATGCTCTAAACAAAAGACACAGACTGGCTGAATGGATACAAAAACAAGGCCCGTATATATGCTGACTACAAAAGACCCAGTTCAGACCTAGGGACACATACAGACGGAAAGTGAGGGCACGGAAAAAGATATTCCATGCAAATAGAAATCAAAAGAAAGCTGGAGTAGCAATTCTCATATCAAAAAAAATAGACTTTAAAATAAAGACAATTACAGGAGACAAAGAAGGATACTATATAATGATCAAAGGATCAATCCAAGAAGAAGATATAACAATTGTAACTATTTATGCACCCAACATAGGAGCTCCTCAATACATAAGGCAAATGCTAACAGCCCAAAAAGGGGAAATCGACAGTAACACAATCATAGTAGGGGACTTGAACACCCCACTTTCACCAATGGACAGATTATCCAAAATGAAAATAAATAAGGAAACACAAGCTTTAAATGAGACATTAAACAAGATGGACTTAACTGATATTTATAGGACATTCCATCCAAAAACAACAGAATACACATTTCTCTCAAGTGCTCAAGGAACATTCTCCATGAGAGATGATATCTTCGGTCACAAATCAAGCCTTGGTAAACTTAAGAATATTGAAATCATATCCAGTATCTTTTCCGACCACAACGCTATGAGACTAGATATCAATTTCAGGAAAAAACATGTAAGAAATACAAACACATACAGGCTAAACAATACACTACTAAATAACCAAGAGATCACTGAAGAAGTCAAAGAAGAAATCAAAAAATACCTAGAAACAAATGATAATGAAAACACGACGACCCCAAACCTACGGGATGTGGCACAAGCAGTTCTAAGACAGAAGTTTCTAGCAATACAATCCTACCTCAAGAAACAAGAAACATGTCAAATAACCTAACTTTACACCTAAAGCAATTAGAGAAAGAAGAACAAAAACCCCACAAAGTTAGCAGAAGGAAAGAAAACATAAAGATCAGAGTAGAAATAAATGAAAAAGAAATGAAGAAAATGATAGCAAAGATCAATAAAACAAAAAGCTTGTTCTTCAAGAAGATAAACGAAATTGATAAACCATTAGCCAGACTCATCATGAAAAAAAGGGAGAAGACTCAAATCAATAGGATTAGAAATGAAAAAGGAGAAGTAACAACTGACACTGCAGAAATACAAAGGATCATGAGAGATTACTACAAGCAACTCTATGCCAATAAAATGGACAACCTGGAAAAAATGGAGAAATTCTTAGAAAAGCACAACCTTCCGCAACTGAACCAGAAAGAAATAGAAACTATAAACAGACAAATCTCAAGCACTGAAATTGAAACTGTGATTAAAAATCTTCCAACAAACAAAAGCCCAGGACCAGATGGCTACACAGGTGAATTCTATCAAACATTTAGAGAAGAGCTAACACCCGTCCTTCTCAAGCTCTTCCACAATATAGCAGAGGGAGGAACATTCCCAAACTCATTCTATGAGGCCACCATCACCCTGATACCAAAACCAGAAAAAGATGTCACAAAGAAAGACAAGTACAAACCAGTATCACTGATGAACATGGATGCAAAAATCCTCAACAAAATACTAGCAAACAGAATCCAACAGCACATTAAAAGGATCATACACATGATCAAGAGGGTGTCCCAGGAATGCAAGGATTCTTCAATATATGCAAGTCAATCAATGTAATACACCATATTAACAAATTGAAGGAGAAACACCATAAGATCATCTCAATAGATGCAGAAAAAGGTTTGACAAAATTCAACACCAATTTATGAAAAAAACCCTCCAGAAAGTAGGCATAGAGGGAATTTACCTCAACATAATAAAGGCCATATATGACAAACCCACAGCCAACATTGTTCTCAAGGGTGAAAAACTGGAACCATTCTCTCTAAGATCAGGAGGAAGACAAGGTTTCCCACTCTCATCACTATTTTTCAACATAGTTGTGGAAGTTTTTGGCCACAGACATCACAGAAGAAAAAGATATAAAAGGAATCCAAATTGGAAAAGAAGAAGTAAAGCTGTCACCGTTTGCAGATGACATGATAGTATACTTAGAGAATCCTAAAGATGCTATCAGAAAGCTACTACAGCTAATCAATGAATTTGGTAAAGTAGCAGGATACGAAATTAATGCACAGAAATCTCTTGCATTCCTATACACAAATGTTGAAAAATCTGAAACAGAAATTAAGGAAACACTCCCATTTACCACTGCAACAAAAAGAATAAAATACCGAGGAATAAACCTACCCAGGAGACGAAAGACCTGTATGCAGAAAACCATAAGACACTGATGAAAGAAATTAAAGACGATACAAACAGATGGAGAGATATACCATGTTCTTGGATTGGAAGGATCAACATAGTGAAAATTACTATACTACCCAAAGCAATCTACAGATTCAGTGGAATCCCAATCTTAACTACCAATGGCATTTTTCACAGAACTAGAAGAGAAAATTTTATAATTTGTATGGAAACACAAAAGACCCCGAATAGCCAAAGCAATCTTGAGAAAGAAAAACCGAGCTGGAGGAATCAGGCTCCTGGACTTCAGACTATACTACAAAGCTACAGCAATCAAGACAGTATGGTACTGGCACAGAAACAGAAATATAGTGAAGTGGAACAGGATGGAAAGCCCAGAGACAAACCCACACACATATGGTCACCTTATTTATTTATTTATTTTTGCGGTATGCAGGCCTCTCACTGTTGTGCCTCTCCCATTGTGGAGCACAGGCTCTGGACACACAGGCTCAGCGGCCAAAAAAACAAAAAAACTACAATGAGGTATCACCTCATACCCGTCAGAATGGCCATCATCAGAGAATCTACAAACAGTAAACGCTGGAGAGGGTGTGGAGAAAGGGAACCCTCTTGCACTGTTGGTGGGAATGTAAATTGATACAGCCGGGCTTCCCTGGTGGCACAGTGGTTGAGAGTCCACCTGCCAATGCAGGGGACACGGGTTCACGCCCCGGTCAGGGAGGATCTCACATGCCGCGGAGCGGCTGGGCCCGTGAGGCATGGCCACTGAGCCTGCGCGTCCGCAGACTGTGCTCCGCAACGGGAGAGGCCACGACAGTGAGAGGCCCGGATACCACAAAAAAAAAAAAAAAAGAAAAAAGAAATTGATACAGCCACTATGGAGAACGGTATGGAGGTTCCTTAAAAAACTAAAAATAGAACTACCATACGACCCAGCAATCCCACTACTGGGCATATACCCTGAGAAAAGCATAATTCAAAAAGAGTCATGTACCAAAATGTTCATTGCAGCTCTATTTACAATAGCCAGGACAGGGAAGCAACCTAAGTGTCCACTGACAGATGAATGGATATAGAAGATGTGGCACATATATACAATGGAATATTACTCAGCCATAAGAAGAAACGAAATTGAGTTATTTGTAGTGAGGTTGAGGGACCTAGAGTCTGTCGTACAGGGTGAAGTAAGTCAGAAAGAGAAAAACAAATACCGTATGTTAACACATATATATGGAATCTAAAAAAAAAAAAAAAAAACAAAAAGGTTCTGAAGAACCTAGAGGCAAAACAGTAATAAAGAGGCAGATGTAGAGAATGGACTTGAGGACACGGGGAGGGGGAAGGGTAAGCTGGGACGAAGTGAGAGAGAGGCATGGACATATATACACTACCAAATGTAAAACAGATAGCTAGTGGGTAGCAGCCACATGGCACAGGGAGATCAGCTCGGTGCTTTGTGACCACCTAGAGGGGTGGGATAGGGAGGGTGGGAGGGAGACGCAAGAGGGAGGGGATATGGGGATATATGTATTCGTATAGCTGATGCACTTTGTTATAAAACAGAAAGTAACACGCCATTGTAAAGCAATTATACTCAGTAAAGATTTTTAAAAAAGAAAAAAAAAAAAAGAATGCTGGACCGTCTTCAAAGGATGGCTTGCTCTAAAAGCTCTCCCAGGGGTGGGGTTGAGGTCACAGTGGTGTAGACCAGGAGCAGGCCCCTTAATCACGACTCAAAAGAAACCCAAATTAGTGCTCTCATTTCAAGCAATTTCTCCAGAGCAGACGCAGAACTGTGGAAGATGCTTCTCCCACACCACTGTAAAAGTATTAATTAAAAAAGCAAAGAACTAAACGTTGGAACAATGGGAAAAACTTAGAAAGAAATTCTTAATAAATGTAAAATACGTAACTTGCCTCTTGAAATGAAAGCTCGTCATGACATGTGATTTATTTTTTCTTTAGAGGAAACAAACCCACTTGGCAAAGATGAAATACCACTCGATGTACAATACTAATTTCCTTACTCATCTTTTGAGGATGTATCTGTATTCACAAAGTATATAAATACATTTCCCCCCAGTCCCCTCATACTTCCAGATAAATATGACCGGGAAAAAGAAAAAGCAAGAAGAAAAAACCAAAAGCCACATCAAACAAACACACAAACACACACACAGATACACTCACCAATTCATTGGCTACGAATTTTGTTGTTGGTTTGAAATGTGGGGAGCAAGGAGTTAAGGGAGGTTTGTTGATAGCCTATGTGCAGATAATTTTGTACATTTTAATGGGTTTTAAAGACCTCCATGCATCAGTGACTATTGTTAAAAACATAGTGAATTGGTTATGACAACCTGTGGGTTAGTTTACACCACAGTCTAAAAATTGGGAAATTCAGTTTAGAAATTTGATCAATATTCATGCCATCTCACATCATAATTCAATTGGCAAAAACGCAGTAGAAATCTCCCCAGGGCAACCCTGAAGAACAACTTACATGCTGGTGCTTTAACATGTGTAAACCTCCTGCTTGGAATCACTGATGGGGGTTGATGGAAGCCTTGAACTTTTAACAAGGGCTTCCAGGTGATTTGATTGAGGGGTTAACTGTGATAGAACAGCAACGAGAACATTGAAATGAATATGCCAAGGCAGAAACTCAAGATGCTTCTTTTTAACTCTCCACGAGCACTCTCCGCGAAAAGCATAAAGAACTGTCAAAATAGGATCTTGCTTAGAATGCAAAAGGTATTTTCAAAGCGAGGATGACATTTGCATACAGTATGTGCTGACGACTGATGATATGCCCAAAATGTCTTACTTGTAGATTGAGTCTGTATGACATCAAATGCCAGGATTAAAAAAATTAAAAAGGGTTGAAAATACTAGATCTAAAAATATTTCTTGATGCCTTTCTCTAATTAATTTAAACATTCACCTATTAGCAAATTCTGGAATTTTAAATTTATATAGGCTATTATGACCTCTGAGCAGGATGGAGTATGTATAGGATGGTGGCTGGACCATTATTAGCTAATTATACAAGACTACATTTGAAAGACAGTAACTAATATAGCTTCCAGTGTTAGGCTGCCAGCATCATTATGATTTTAGCTCTGGTATTTTTACTCTAAAATGTTCTCCCATGTGGCCCACCACCAGATTTTGGGTCGTGGCCACCTTATATCAATTCCTGGATTACCTCTTCATTTTGGGACAGAAACACGATGCTAAGGGCACTTTTCTAAAGTTCAATTTCAATAAAGTTTCTGGTCTTTAAAAAATAAATGTCATGGCAAATCCTTTAAAAGATCAAATATTCTAATATTATTCACCTGATTCTCTGAGCTTAAAGTGGCTAACTTTTAGCAGGGAAAAGAAAAAATTAAAATTTTTTCTTTAAAAAGGAAAAAGGAAAATTTAAAGAGAAAATTGCATGTTTACCACATGTAACAAAGGCACAGTGTCCTCCCCCTCCGACTTTATTTTGATAAAATCAGTGCAAATGAAATCAAGAACTGTTTAAAAATGTTAACATTTTTCTGCAGCAGTGTAACTGGATTTGAGCTGAGGTACTTAGACACACACAGAACAATCGTGCCTTTCACCAAGAATCCTCAGTAACTTGACACCCATAAATCTTCATTATGTTTGATTAAGTGAAGGGCTAAAACAAAACTCTGCTAAAAGCTACGCGTATAGAGAGGCTAGCTCACTCTGAAGCACCATCGTTCTGATAGTTTTGGTGGATAAAATCCACTGAAATAATTTTTCTAATCAGTAAAGAGAGGGCTTTTCCAGTCTCTCATGTTGGAGCTCAAAACTTATCCTAAATAACCCTTATATAAGAATAATTTCCCAAGAATAAAAAGAAGAAAAGTATTTTTTACATGATGACCCTCACAGAGCTGTAGATTACTGTTTTATATCACACACTATTCATTACCAGTTACTAAAGGAAAAATAAAAATGGGGAAAATTATAGTCTTGCTATACACATAAAATGTACACTGTACCATCTGCTAGCTACTTGGTAATTATAAGAAATATCATGTAATGTGATCATAGAGCTATGATTTTTACCTAACTGTTTGACTTGGAAGTAAATATTTCTACCTGTCAAATGGTCTCTGGCTAGCAAGTAGTGTGAACCTTTTCCGATGCACAATTTACTGTCAATCTAAGGTGACTCTGGCTCCAGGGTGGTCCTCTCACATTGGAACACTGCTTGGAATGGCAGTGAGCTGCGTGATCCCATAAGGTATTGCGGGAAGAAGGGAAGGGCGAGGAAAAGGTCCAGCTGTCAGAGCCCTGAACTGTTCCAGCAGCAGAGAGCTGAGACCAGCCACTGATCTTCTTTATCAAGCCGACGTGTCACAAGCCACCAAAACGGAAGACACTCCTAAGGGCCGAAGAACGTAGGCCCTTTCAATGTGGCCACATTGAAAGGTGAGCTCTCTAAAATGTGTTCCAAGAAATAGAAAAACCCAGGCTGTCCAGAGGCATATTAAGTACTCCATTTACAGTACCAAAAATCTTGACAAATAACATAAAAAAGATTTTCCAAATCAAGGATTTCTTTCTTTTATTTTCTTCTTTTTTTTTTGGAGGGTGAGCACACTTCACCGTCAGACTGAGTGACAGTGGGACTGGGTGAGTGTCAACCTGCGTGAGCTTGCGATGCAAACTGAAACCATTATTTTAAACCATCATTTGGATATTTTAGAACTGGATTTCAGAGAAGCACGATCGCGTGTGTTTTCTTAGGTTGGATTTTAACTGCCACCGTTTGAAGCTTTTGGATTTTAACTCTCACGATGTGCTTCTGACAAATGCATTTGTTGACAACATTCAAATTAATAGAAATGAACTATGTTTCTTCATTTTCAACTACTTAGTTTCTATTCAAAATATTATATATCTTAGCTTAAAAAAATACCATGCCAGATAGTATACATGAGTGAAGAAAATGAATTTTAACATAATCTACACTAATTAAGGCACTGGTACTGTCAAATTTTCATATTTTTTTTCTTCTTATGCATATGTTTGCAAATATATTAGGTGTTCCCTCAATGTATTTAACAGTTAAAGATACAGAAGGGTTAAATTAATTATCACTCACTAGTTAGGTTGTGTAATGTGAAATGGCCAATAGTTGACCACTTTCTGACTTACCAAAATGGCTTAATCTATTTTGGTAGAATGTTCTGTGTGGAGCAGCAAAGGTCATGGGCTTTGAAGTCGCCTACTGCGTGACTTTAAACAATTTATCCTCTCTAGGCCTCAATTCTCTCCTTTATAAAATAGGAATAATAATGATACCTACTCATCAGGGTCACCAGGCAGTTTAAGTGAAATAACATATGAAACTGCACAATGACCTACAGCCAGGAAGCTATGATAAATTACTGCAAAAACTGAAAGCGCAACAGTATCATAGCTTATATAACACATTCAATCAGGATTTCAGTTAAAACACCTTCAAAAGATTAAGGGGTTCATCGAAACACCAAATACATTCTTTCTTCCATGCGCTCAAGATGATTGCCGTAATGAGAGGACATTGTTCAAACCACAGATTTTGCGGTCAGATTTATTTTGATTGGGGGCCCTACTCTGCTTCCTCTAACATATGTCACTTTGAGCAAGTAAGTTGGTCATCCATAAAATAGGACTTATTTACACATAAGAAAATGCACCTGAAGCACCTGGAACATTGCTTCCCGTACAGAGTATGTTATGTGGATGTTACCTGTTACTTAAGGTGTTTTTATTGTTATCATGATGCTTGTCTTACTCAAGTTCTTTATTTTTGGCTGAAGTCCAAGGAAACAATTTTATCACCCCTGACATATTTCTATATTTAATTAAAATATTTTTCTTAGGCAGGATACCTTTTTCTTTATGGGATTTTTAATACCTATAACACTATTATTTAATTTTTTTCTGCCCTAAAGATAGAAAGAATACTTTAAAAGGGATATCCCAAATAATATCACAAAGAATAGCTAGTCATATTGCGGAAAGACTATAAGCACAAAAATCAGGCCAGACTGTCTGGATCCAAGTCTCAGTCCCACCATATCTTGGCTCTATAGCCTTGGACAAATTATTTAATATCTCTGGGCCTCAGATTCCTCATCTGTAAAATGGGTATACTAATGTCACCTGTCTCATAAGAGGATTCTGAGGTTTAAAACAGTTAACACATGTAAAATGCTTTGAACGAGTACCTGACACACAGTAAGCCCAGTAAGTTAGGCAAGTGCTCGTTAAACAGTTTGCTTTAAGAATACCTAGACATATGCCATAATCTTATTTAATACAACTTCAAGTACTTTGATCTTATATGCTGAATCTCACACAGGCCACTGTCTTTGCTTTGGCAGTGCTATTCAGATAATCACTTTGCAGAAAAGTTATGGATTGAAATGATGAAATTTAAAAATGCACTGAGCCAGGTGTCCACGCCTCCGGTGAGACGGGGCTGGGGGACGCTCTCCTCAGCTCCTTGCCTGGGTGGGCAAGTCAGGCTCCAGGGCTGGCAGAAATCCTCGTGTGAAGGTCCCACCGAGTTCCCGGTCAGAGTGCTGCACCTGAGCAGAGCGGCTGCTTGGGCCTACTGCTCGGACGCTGCAGAAAGCCTTCTGGAATCTGACACGTGATCACTTTGGCACCATTGGCCAGCTGCTCCTGACTTGGCCACGTGAAGGCTCCGACTGTCCCAGCCTCTGAGCTGCAGAGAACCAACACTATCAGCATGTCTCTCACCACCATGAATGCCAAGCATCTCAGAGAAGAGCATCAGGAGGACATCCTCAAAGCCCAGACCGGCAGGTGCAAGGTCTGAGGAATGGGAATAACCCAGTGTATCTGGGTGACCTCTGGAGGCAGCTGAGACAGAGCTACAACAGGGCAGTGGCTGACACCCAACTCATAGCCCATCTTCTCCAGTCGTGCGGCTGACAGGGTCTTGGTGCTCTGGCCAGGTGTCAGGCCTGAGCCTCTGAGGTGGGAGAGCCAAATTCAGGACACTGGACGACCAGAGACCTCCCGGACCCATGTAATATCAATTGGCGAGAGCTCTCCCAGAGACCTCCATCTCAACGCTAAGACCCAGCTCCACTCAACGACCAGCAAGCTCCAGTGCTGGACACCCCATGCCAAACAACTAGCAAAACAGGAACACAACCCCACCCATTAGCAGAGAGGTTGCCTAAAATCATAATAAACTCACAGACACTCCAAAACACAACACTGGACGCGGCCCTGCCCACCAGAAAGACAAGATCCAGCCTCATCCACCAGAACACAGGCACCAGTCCCCTCCACCAGGAAGCCTACACAGCCCACTGAACCACCCTTACAAGAAGATATAACAATTGTACATAACAATTGTAAATATTTATGCACCCAACATAGAAGAAACTCAATAATAAGGCAAATGCTAACAGCCATAAAGGGGAAATCGACAGTAACACAATCATACTAGGGGATTTTAACACCCCACTTTCACCAACGGACAGATTATCCAAAATGCAGGCAAATTCTATCAAACATTTAGAGAAGAGCTAACACCTATCCTTCTTAAACTCTTCCACAATATAGCAGAGGGAGGAACACTCCCCAACTCATTCTACGAGGCCACCATCACCCTGATACCAAAAGCAGAAAAAGATGTCACCAAAAAAGAAAATTACAGACCAATTTCACTGATGAACATAGATGCAAAAATCCTCAACAAAATACTAGCAAACAGAAGCCAACAACACATTAAAAGGATCATACACCATGGTCAAGTGGGATTTATCCCAGGGATGCAAGGATTCTTCAATATACACAAATCAATCAATGTGATACACCACATTAACAGATTGAAGATTAAAAGCCATATGATCGTCTCAGTAGAAGCATAAAAAGCTTTTGACAAAATTCAACACCCATTTATGATAAAAACTTTCCAGAAAGTGGGAATAGAGTGAACCTACCTCAACATAATGAAGGCCAAATATGACAAACCCACAGCAAACATCATTCTCGATGGTGAAAAACTGAAAGCATTTCCTCTAAGATCAGGAACAAGACAAGGATGTCCACTCTCACCACTATTATTCAACATAGTTTTGGAAATCCTAGCCACAGCAATCAGAGAAGAAAAAGAATAAAAGGTATACAAATTGGAAAAGAAGAAGTAAAGCTGTCACTGCTTTGCAGATGACATGATACTATACATAGAGAATCTTAAAGATGCCACCAGAAAACTACTAGAGCTAATCAATGAAATTGGTAAAGTTGCAGGATACAAAATTAATGCACAGAAATCTCTTGCATTCCTATACCCTAACAACGAAAGAATGAGAAATTAAGGAAACAATCTCATTCACCATTGCAACAAAAAGAATAAAATTCCTAGGAGTAAACCTACTTAAGGAGGTAAAAGATCTGTATTCAGAAAACTATAAGACACTGATGAAAGAAATCAAAGATGACACAAACAGATGGAGAGATAGACCATGTTCTTGGATTGGAAGAATCAATATTGTGAAAAAGACTATACTACCCAAAGCAATCTACAGATTCAATGCAATCCCTATCAAATTACCAATGGCATTTTTTTTTACAGAACTAGAACAAAAAATCTTAATATTTGTATAGAGACACAAAAGACCCCAAATAGCCAAAGCAATCTTGAGGGAAAAAAGCAGAGCTGGAGGAATCAGACTCCCTGACTACAGACTATACTACAAAGCTACAGTCACCAAGACAGTATGGTACTGGCACAAAACCCAAATACAGATCAATGGAACAGGATAGAAAGCCCAGAGATAAACCCACGCACCTAGGGTCAACTAAACTATGACAAAGGAGGCAAGGATATACAATGGAGAAAACTTCTTCAATAAGCGGTGCTGGGAAAACTGCACAGCTACATGTAAAAGAATGAAATTTGAACAATCCTTAACACCATACACAAAAATAAACTTAAAATGGATTAAAGACCTAAACTCTTAGAGGAAAACACAGGAATAACACTCTTTGACATAAATCACAGCAAGATCTTTTTTGACCCACCTCCTAGAGTAATGGAAGTAAAAACAAAAATAAACAAATGGGACCTAATGAAACTTAAAAGCTTTTGCACAGCAAAGGAAACTATAAACAAGATGAAAAGACAACCCTCAGAATGGGAGAAATATTTGCAAACGAATCAATGAACAGAAGATTAATCTCCAAAATATATAAACAGCTCATGCAGCTCAATATTAAAAAAACAAACAACCCAATCCAAAAATGGGCAGAAGACCTAAATAGACATTTCTCCAAAGAAGACATACAGGTGGCCAAGAAGCACATGAAAAGCTACTCAACATCACTAATTATTAGGGAAATGCAAATCAAAACTACAACGAGGTATCACCTCACACCAGTTAGAATGGGCATCATCAGAAAATCTACAAACAGCAAATGCTGAAGAGGGTGTGGAGAAAGGGGACTCTCCTGCACTGTTGTGGGAAAGTAAACTGATACAGACACTGTGGAGAACTGTATGGAGGTTCCTTAAAAAACTAAAAATAGAACTACCATATATGCCCCAGCAATCCCACTACTGGGCATATACCGTGAGAAAACCATCATTCAAAAAGTGTCATGTACCACAACGTTCTTTGCATCACTATTTACAATTGCCAGGACATGGAAGCAAGCTAAGTGTCCATCAACAGATGAATGGATAAAGAAGATGTGGCACATATATACAATGGAATATTACTCAGCCATAACAAGAAACGAAATTGAGCTATTTGTAGTGAGGTGGATGGACCTAGAGTCTGTCATACAGAGGGAAGTAAGTCAGAAAGAGAAAAACAAATGCCATATGCTAACACATATATGGAATCTTAAAAAATTAAATAAATAAATAAATGGTTCTGAAGAACCTAGAGGCAGGACAGGAGTAAAGACGCAGATGTACAGAATGGACTTGAGGACATGGGGAGGGGGAAGGGTAAGCTGGGACGAGGTGAGAGAGTGGCAGGGACATATATACACTACCAAACGTAAAACAGATAGCTAGTGGGAAGCAGCCGCATAGCACAGGGAGATCAGCTCGGTGCTTTGTGGCCACCCAGAGGGGTGGGATAGGGAGGGTGGGAGGGAGACGCAAGAGGGAGGGGATATGGGGTATGTGTATAAGTATGGCTGGTTCACTTTGTTATACAGCAGAAGCTAAAGCACCACTGTAGAGCAATTATGCTCCAATAAAGATGTTGAAGGAAAAAATGCACTGAAACACTGATTATGTATTTACATAAGAAAATGGGTGTTTGAATCACAGCCATTTTCATTCCAAAAGGACTGTGGTTACAAAGGTGGTCAGTGGAGTTCTTTAATGGGATGCAAGTCTGTCATTGTTCTAGAAAAGACCTGGATCGTTTACAGGAATTAAAGTATGGAAGCATTGTCTGAACAAGGTGGCTGAGTGCTATTAACAGGATTCATGACTCAATTCAGCATTTATTGTACACCTAATACATGCCAGACACAGAGCCAGCAGCTAGGAACTCAACAGTAACTGAGAAAGAGCTTCTAGTAAATACTGTCTAAAATACAACATTCCTGTTTATCCCCTTGTTTCAAAGTGTACGAGGACTGCATCTACGTAATCTTTATTTTTCCTCTTCAGTTAGGATTGATGACGGAGGTGGGGTAGCCAAACTGACAGGCAAACAGTATGCACCAGACTACAACTGATGCCCACATGATTTATGCTTTCCAAGAAAGGACACAGGTACCAAGTGACAGCACATCAGATCATGAATTTGTTGACCTAGTGCAGTGGAACTGCAATGACCATGGGCAAGGTCACATGGGGACTGAACAAGCTGAAATTAGGCCACGCTAGCTTGAAGGGAACTGCATTCACCTGGTCACCTTTAGGTACCTTTTACACATGTGCAGTCATTTGAACCCAAAAGGAGCCCACCAGCAGGTCTGGCTCAGGAGTTTCTGTCTCCTTTGTGAATATAGTCTGACCTAGCTGGAAATCACACGCTGGCAATCTTTTCTGGTTTGTAAATACAAGGACAGATACACAGCGGAATTTCCATTGTTCTGTCATGGTTACATGCGGACTGTTCACTGGCCTTCGGAAAAATCAACTAGCGAAAAAAAATCAAAGAAGGGATTTTCAGCAGCGAATATAAATTCTCCATAGACTCTGAGACCACCCAGGGGCTGGGGGTGGAGCGGCAGCCTTTTCTCCAGCCCTCATTCACAATTAGCTGTTCATTTCCAACTGATGTTTGATTACTTTCAAAGGTGAGTTTTCATAGAGGACTTCTGGAGACAGTAAAGCCCCAGTCTTAGAAAGGTATCTAGAGATCAATGGAACTGGAGACCTGACTGTGAGTCAGAACAAAAAATAAGTGAACCAGTGTCCTTTGCAGTAAAGATTACCCTGTGGACGTGTTCAAGGTGCAAACAGCAAGACCTGCTTGTGGAAAACAATCTCCTCTAGAAGCCAAGGAAAAGCCTGCTGCCGCCTTTGTGCCTTAAGTCTATAGGATCTATAGATTTCCATGGCCCCACAGTCTACAGATAACTTGATTCAAATTTTCTACTCCGTGACTCTGCTGCCATTACAAAAAGAATATACCATGATCTTTTCGATACATTTTGATTGGCTCTAGGAAACTGGGAAACTTCCTTTTTTTTTTTTTTTTTAATCACGTAGATTAAAAAACCAGCACCTTTTTCAAGCAAAACAATAGCACATGGAGGACCCCACAGAACATCTCTGTCTGGCCTCTTTTTTTGTTTTTTGCATCTTTTTAAAAAGCTATAGACGAGTGAAGTGGCCACTTAGTGAAGAGGGGGCTTGCCTCGATCCAACTATAACTGCCTCATTTTGGAGGCATCATATTTTTTTTTTCTCATTAATAAAGATTGAATCAGTCACTCGCATCACCCTTTGCTTTAATGACATTTGTTCTCAGGAGTCAACTAGACTGAGTGCCTCTTCTTGTCCACTAGGAAAGCTCTTGAGAATACCATTTATAGCCCACTGCCCACGTGACAAGGCGAGTTCTTTGCACTTCGTCTGCACTCTAGCTCAGAGCTATTTCTTCAAAAGTTTCTGATGTGCTCTTTTACCAGCAGAGTTTCACGCCTGCTATCAAGATAAATGATTACACTCTTGCAGACACCTTCCTTATCTCTAGCTGGAATTTCATTTGTGTACCATGATTTAGTTAAAGGGTGACATAATAGAAAACTAATGTGTTTGTTTTGATCTCAAGAATGTGGGTAACTTAGGAAGATCTCCAATGCATTCTTAAGGACTGTTGACATCCATAACCTTAGTTACTCTCAAGTCTCTAACATTCTCTAACAGATGAATTTTATTGTAAGAAAGACTGCCCTTTATTCATGAACATTATGATGTTAACAATACAATCACTGTCAAAGTTTAAGTGCTTTGTTAACAACGTTTGTTACACCTTGTAGAAATTTAGAAAAGATTACCCAGAGTTCATGAGGGGTGTTTTAAAAAATAAATATAATAAATAGAATTTAAGCTCCTGAAATGAAGGTTCATTATGGACATCCAAAAACATCGCAGTAAATATGTGTCTCTCATCAAGAACACATATGTAATTAAATCTTCGTATCTTATAGCATATTTGTGCCATAGCTTCCTTATCTGTAAAGGGGGAAAGATAATGCTGTTCACAGCTACTATAATGATTAAATGAGATCATATGATTAAATGAGATCATATAAAAAAATCTTCATATCTTACACTATGATGTCCATTTAATTCTTCAAATTTTCAAAGGATAGAGTCAAACTACAGATCAGATGGCAGGCCAAAGAAATCTATTAGTTATGCTATAATTAAATTTACTTCGCTTTCTTGGAGATCACAGAGTAAGCACATATTTAAGAAACACTAGGAGTCAAGAAACTAGAATTATATCTCATTTCCAACAAGTGATGTATTATGCTTCCCTAATACATTCAAATTTCCATGTAGATTTAAACCCTAGTTCCCTAACAGCACATCTTTCTCCCTCTCATTTAAGAAAAGCTGCATTTCTTCTCTCTAGACAATAGCCAAGAATATATAGACTAATTTTTAAATTCTATTACCATAGTGGGGTTTGTTTGTTGCTTAGAATTTTGGCCAGGCAAATAGAGCTAAAGAAGTGGTATCTCTATTTACAGAGATGACATTAAATATGCCTTCATATGGATTGTACTGTATCGTTTAGTAACTCTTCCTAATGAGACATTCACAAACAGCTCTCAAAAGGCAATAAATCACCATTGTATTGAATTGAATCGAGATAATAATTAAGCCCATTCAAAACAACCATGTTTGTTATGAATTATGGAAAGCCTATCTTAATTTCTTTATACTTTTGGGGGTATAGTAGCTTTATTCTGAGGATAAAAATAGTTGTAGCCAAATCTTTAACAGTATAATTAGGAAAAAGGATGACTAAATGGGTCTGGAATGCATTAGTGGGTACTATGGTAATTCATGTCACTTTTTAATTCCAGTTTGCTTTTTAGCCCATGTTTTATCACTTCCATATAATATTTGAACTGACTCATAGGTTATATGATATTCTGAAATATGGTGCAACTATAATACTAAATGCACTCTGCTTTATTCAATTACTTAATAAGTTCTTAGAAGTTCTTTAGAAGCTTAACAGAATATCCATTTAAAATAGGACTGCCAATCACAGGGAAGGTCTGGTTTTCCTGGAGTAGGAAACAGTCCTCCAACTAAACTTACAGACCAATGCTTTTAACTGCTAATCAGAGTGTAAATCCTCTAACAGAATGCCGCCGTGCTTCAAATCTGTAACATCAAGCAAAAAGACAAGGAATCGTAGGATGGATGGGGCTCTGACGTTCGTGATGTGGTCTCCACATAAGACTTAATTTCTTTTACTCTTTAAGTAAAGAAAAAACCCACCTCCTGTGGTCAGCACTGCATCCCGCCTCTTCGGCATCTCGTCACCCGGGACAACGATAAAGGACATCTGTTTGTGACTGGTGATCCTTGGCACCACTGGTTCTATCTCTGGGAAGTCAAAACTGATTTTCTTCCACTGGTCACACTAACATCTCAACTCTGTCCTTCCGGTTACATTCCCCAAGAGCTCAGTGGTGCGGGCATCAAAGGATTAGGAAGCAGTAGCTTTCAGGGGAGCGGGCGGCGTGAGGAGCCAGGAGAGGCAATCTATTCCAGCTTCCGAGGGAGCACCGGCTAAGTGGTGAACAACATGTAAAGTGCTCACTTGACATAAGTTTTTTTTTTTTTTTTTTATGTAGTTGAGACAAAGAGAGCCTCCGATGGCTGACCTTATATTATTACTCGGAGCCCCAAGTACCTGAGCAGAGGGGACCCCAGGCACACTCTTAGCTGCTGGTGCAATGTTTGCAGCTGCCTCATTCTCCTTCCACTTGTTTGTCCCACTCGCGGCCCGATGTGCCTGGTGTCTGATTTCCAGCCTGGAAACCGTGTGCAAGCCCTGCTGGGGGAGGGGGGGCGGCTTCAAGTCTGGATTGGAACTGCAAAGGAGCACATCGCTGCGGGCTCCCAGGAGTCAGGCGCAACTCGGTATCTGTCTCGGTTTCTCTTGGAAAATGTACACATCTTTTATAAAACTTATGAAAGAGATAAGGGAATCCCTATGCATTTACATCTCCATTCCATATTTAAAAGTAGTCTAATAATGGGAAGAAAAGAATATGTATTCATATTCTTTGAGAGACAGGGATGGGGTTTAGCGAACTGTACCTTTCAGCTATTTTAATAAATAGATATTAGCACACCATTTGCTGTATTTCATATATGCTAGGCTCGGTGCTACATGCTTGATGTATAAGAACGCATTTAATCCTAGCAACAAACCTGTCAGGAATTGTAATGTCTTCGATTTACAGATGAATGAACTGAGGGCCCTGCAAGGACTGAGGAATTTGTGCAAAGTCACATGATAAGTAAAGCAGCAATTTTCAAAGAATTAAAAACAACAACAAAGTGTATTTAAAACATATTTTCTTTGGTAAATCAGAAAGTACTTCAGCAGTGTACATTGCTTCTGCCTCACTGTGATGAAGTTCAATGCTTTCAGAATTGAAAAAAATGATTTCAGTATATTTTCTTGATGCAAGGATTCAGGATCTTTTAAAAAAATTAATAAGCTGAATTATTTGATGATGATTTTTTACAGGTAGCAGTAGACTTGATTTCTGAATAATCTACCAAGTCTTAAGTGGTTAACATTGGGGGTTTCTCTTCATGTACACACCAAATTTCTTTTCAAATTCAGAATCAGAATATAGCCTATGTTTTAGACATATTTCTGTATGTAATTAAGCAATTTTCAAATAGAAAAGGGAGGCACAGCATAAATATAAGACATACTGGAGTGGTTAATATTTAATTATGGCATAATTAATCATAGAAGCTCATATGAATCTAATTTATTTGTGTTCTCCCCAAAAATGCCATCTTTGATTTCAAGCAGAAAAAAAAAAAGAGACAAAAGTATAAAGAACAATGCATGCACTGTATTTATACTTCTTGTAAGCAAGAGCCACATCCTCTGTTCATGCGTTCAAAGAGTTTCATGAATATTATCTTTACACTTAAAAAGAATCCTGCCGGCTTCCCTGGTGGCGCAGTGGTTGGGAGTCCGCCTGCCGATGCAGGGGACACGGGTTCGTGCCCCGGTCCGGGAGGATCCCACGTGCCGCGGAGCGGCTGGGCCCGTGAGCCATGGCCGCTGAGCCTGTGCGTCCGGAGCCTGTGCTCCGCAACGGGAGAGGCCACAGCAGGGAGAGGCCCGCGTACCAAAAAGAAAAAAAAGGTGACAGCAGAGGGTAGGCAGCAGGTGGGTTTGCACAGGTAGGAGAAGCTGGCAGTGAAAAGGCAGGGGCAGAGCTCTGGTCTTCGAGCTCACATTCTTCCAAGTATAAATATTTAATACCCTCTAGTATAGCCAGGCTGATATGTTCGTATGTTCAAATCCTTCAGATTCCGTCTCCCTCGCAGCCCTAGATTCTTGCCCCGTGTAAGGACCTATTTACCCCCTGTATTTATTTTATTTTACCTCCTGTAAACCCAGTCAATACTCCCTTCCGATGGCATAAGATGCAGTTACAAAATGACTAATGGCTACTGAAGAGATTATCTACTGGACTAGGTAACCTTTCCTTCAAGGACCTTACCCAGCTCTAGCAGGAAAGGTATTAACAAAGGGGATATGTTTGGGGAAGGTGGGTCACTAGCAGTGACAGATGCCAGGTAGGCGTTTAGGATAACAACGACTGAGGATCTGAAAGAGCAGAGTCTTGGCAACTTGGGCTGTAGCTTGGATAGAACGGTGAGGACGAGAACGCTATTGCAGAAGGATGTGAAGAACACGCTGGTAGAGGCAACGAGGCACATTGGAAGAGTCCGGCTTGAACGGGGTGATGGGATGGCAGCTGGAGTACAGCAGCGTCCAAATAATGTTTATTGTTTCAAAGCGGGTACCTGAGCCTATCTGAAGGCTGAAGGGGAAAAGTCCATGGAAAGTGCTGGGTTTCCTAAAGATAGGAGATACACGTTGCCAACTAAACTAAGGTTGTAAGATCCGCAGGGAAAGGCCAGATCAGATGAGCTTAATATGCAGGGAAGCCCAAGGATCTGCACATTTAACAGAGCAACTCAGTGATGAGACATCAGATGGTCCCAAGACCACACGTGGAGAAAACCTAACTTACAGAGTGATCAACACCCTACCGTCTTGCAAACGTTATTCGTGGAAATTTGTTTTCTCCGCCACTGAGTACCTGCATGCTATCCTTGATTTCGCCTCCTGACCCACAAAGCCTAAAATATTTACTATTCATCCTTTTTCAGAAACAGTTTGCTGACTCCTGCCTTAAAGGCGTCGTGATGAGAAGTAACTTTTATTCCCCAGACCAGAGACCCACAGGCAGATTCACAGAAAATGCTGTGTTTAGTTGCATCGAGATTTGGCACCTGACTTCTTCACGACATGGCTGCTGCAGGGTTGGCCAATGCTTTCTATTCTGAAAAGGCAAGTTCCTTCACTCCTCACAAATATTTAGCATCACAATGCACTTACAAAGTACAAAGTCTGCTGCTAGAAAAGGCATGGTAGGACGCTAACTCTGCGATAAGCAGCTTGCATGATTAAAAAAATACCTACAGTAGACAAGGCAAAGGCAACTTTCCTTTGCATCACTTACAGTTTTAAAGCTTGTGAAATGGTTGGAGAAACACACTAATATCCTACTACAAGGATATCTTCTTCCAAATCATGTCAGCATCAGCATCTTTAACCAGATGAATGTTTAGAAACAGCTTAAGAGCAACCACGTAAACTGCTGGGGAGGGATTTTAAGCACAGCTGTGATGCCTGTTACACAGAAAGGAGGTACCAAAGACAGAGCTTCGGGTAGAAAACAATACAGTAAAAACCGATGACAAAAAATAAATGTCTGGTTCTTAGAAAACTGGCATATTTAGGGACCCTACAGTTAATTTACTTAAACAATTTCTGATCATATTGTCCAATAGTTAACATATCGGGAAAGTTTTCAGACAGCCCAAATCCACTTTAATGATGGTTCTTAAAAAGGCTTCTTCCTAGTGATTTTGTAACTACCATATGTGATGTATGAGTTACTTGTAATATGGACTTCCAAGATAAGCACCAGTATTATCAGCTTCTAATACTTTTACTAACAGCTCTACCACTAGGTAGATCTTTTTATATATGGGCTGGGAGGGATGGTCACCTTAAAGGGAGAGCACGAATGTTAGAGGACTCTTTACATAAGGTACTTAAGCTAAAAAATGAAGTAAACAACTTCATTTGTAAGTAGAAAATGCTCCCAGCTTAGTTTTAAAATATGAAGTACCAAGTGAACCTCGAGCTGCTTAAGTAAGTGTTTTACATTTTTCCAGCAGAGGCTGAACTAGGAAAGGAACAAGAGGACATTTCTCCCCCTTGAATGAAGATATAATCGCTTTTATTGTTGCCAGGTCAAAATTCAGATTCCACACAGCAACCTCTGACTAAAGAACAGTAAACCCTTTCAGGTCAGAAGGTCCTGGATGGAGCCCCTCAGAAACACAGCATAATAGTCCTGAAATAACAAGCAAACATGTAGCTTTCTTAATTTGCCCGGCTGGACTCCTGTAATAAGTACTTAACAACCACAGGCTCCTAGCAGCTCAGCAGACATCGACAAGACCATTTGCCAGATGATTTAGCAAACAGATTTCCAAGCGTCTCATACGTAGGTTGAGTGCATCACATAGGAAAACATGCAGGGAGTTAGACATAATAATAGTAGAGCGGAGTTTTAAGAATGAAAACAAAAAAAAGGATTGAGAATTTTAGTCTAGAGAATTTAGGCAGATATGCCAAATTCTCTTCCTGAAAAGAAGCTCCCTGAATTTGAATCCTCAGCAACTCCTGCTAATTTTTTATTCTTTGAGCAAATAACCTGAAATTGACTTCTTGGGAAGGGAGACAGGACAAAAGAATCCAGAATTGACTTGTAGGGAAGGAAGAAAAGGGCAGAAATCACTAGAATTTTGAGCAACTGACATTCAGCGAGTATGGAACATGGAAGGTTCTCGACAAACAGTTGTTGAATGAATAAATCCAAGTCTATGACACATGGGACAGCCCCACCATAGAGAATGCTGGCGGAATTCTCAATAAATAATAGCGGTTAGGAATGGGGAAAAGGCATTCATAAAGGATTCACTCTCTAGTGTCAGGAATTCCAGGCTTGAACGTGGGAAGAGGGAGACATTTTCTTGAATCACAACAAGTAAGCAGTCCCGTGGCTTTCTTCTCACAGGACTGGGCCATGATTGAATCTGAGATGCTTCTAAGTGGGGAAAATCAGGGTAGCAGTGGCATTTACCCTTTTAAGAATGAGAGCAATCCTGAGGGTCTGTGAGGCAAGCCATCCACACCAGAACAGGAAAACCAAATTTACAACGGAGAAGGGCTGGCCTCCAACAGGGGCCCAGGAAGCCTGTCCTGAGGAGGGAGGGTAATTACCCCACCACTTTACCTTATAGTTAAACTGTACTCTATTCTCTGAAGACACATTTTTAAACGGGAATGTGGACAATTTTACATGTCAAAAAATCCAACCAACCATTTTTATTAGATCCCATATTAGTTTAGCTCTTTTTTTTTTTTTCCATTTTAAGTATTCCTTCTTTCAGTGAATTGTCTAAAGTAGTAAGTTGCGGGACTTCCCTGGTGGTCCAGTGGTTAAAAATCCACCTGCCAATGTAGGGGACACGGGCTGGATCCCTGGTGGGGGAACTAAGATCCCACATGCAACGCGGCAACTAAGACTGAGCACCGCAGCTACTGAGCCCATGCGCCACAACTAGAGAGAAGCCCACGCGCTGCTACGAGATCCCACATGCTGCAACTAAGACCCGACGCAGCCAGAAATAAATAAATAAATAAAAATAAATAAATTAGTAAGTTGCTTTTATGTCTTTCGGTCAGCCTTGGAGAAGGATAAAGTGCCCAACAGTTGACGAGAGGCCACATTTCAAATTTGAGAAGCATGACTTAAAATTAATTGTCAGTTTGCTTAACTTTCTAATATTCTGCCTAACGCACTTTAAGTGTGTGCGAGAGTGAGATGGGGCCTTCGGAAACTTCTGTGAGTCGAAAGCATCCACACAGACTCCCCTGAGCTTCCGGGATAAACCTTTACACAGGGGGAGGACAGCAGTCAAATGTGAGAAGCATATGCAAATAAATAAAAGGTTCCTGGAGTTGTCGACAGGAAACCACGGTGCCAAGGGCACAATGAACGGAAGCGAAGCTTTAGAATGAGTCAGGCTGCCAGATGCTGCCTGGTGATTTGGGGGCTGCCCAGGGGAGCACCCAGGAATAGAAAGGCTGGGTGTAAATCAGTCATAGAAATACTCCACTGCAGCTGGGGGGCCCAAAGGAAATACAGTCACAGAGAATCAAGAGCAGGGTGCCGGGGTCTGGGACCAGCTGCACCGAGAATGGGGGGCGGCAGTCAGGTGTGAGAGGTGGAAGGTGGGCCCGAGGGGGGAGAGGGGCACGTGAGCCATCCAGAGGCCCCAACTTCTATAAGCAATGATGCAAACAGCTGAGGTTAGCGGGTTCGATTATTTAGCAATTAAACGCAAAGAACTTTTTGGCTTACGTGAACTGTTTCAGTTAGGAGAGCAATATTCACAAAGAGAAGGAGAGTTGTGAAATGTACACTGTTGGAAAGAGGGCGTGAGCAGAAAAGGGATGGGAGAATTAACTGTATTTTTAAGGCATGGCCGAATTGTGCTTTCAGAGTCGCAGCTTAAGTGGGAATTACACCATCCAGTGAGTGTGAGAGAATTATTTGCAAACTGTATTTTACTGTAGACGGGATGATTTTTAATTCAGAAAATGAAACGTAAAAGCTTTTGCACAGCAAAGGAAACTGTAAACAAGACGAAAAGACAATCCTCAGAATGGGAGAAAATATTTGCAAATGAATCAACGACAAAGGATTAATCTCCAAAATATACAAACAGCTCATGCAGCTCAACATTAAAAAAACAAACAACCCAATCAAAAAATGGGCAGGAGACCTAAACAGACATTTCTCCAAAGAAGACATACAGATGGCCAACAAACACATGAAAAGATGCTCAACATTACTAATTATTAGAGAAATGCAAATAAAAACTACAATGGGGTAAAAATGCTCAACATCACTAATTATCAGAGAAATGCAAATAAAAACTACAATGAGGTATCATCTCACACCAGTCAGTATGGCCATCATCAAAAAATCTACAAACAATAAATGCTGGAGAGGGTGTGGAGAAAAGGGAACCCTCCTGCACTGTTGGTGGGAATGTAATTTGATACGGCCACTATGGAGAACAGTATGGAGGTTCCTTAAAAAACTAAAAATAGAACTACCATATGACCCAGCAATCCCACTACTGGGCATATACCCTGAGAAAACCATCATTCAGAAAGAGTCATGCACCACAATGTTCATTGCAGCACTATATACAATAACCAGGTCATGGAAGGAAACTAAATGCCCATCGACAGACGAATGCATAAAGAAGATGTGGTACATATACACAATGGAATATTACTCAGCCATAAAAAGGAACACAACTGGGTCATTTGCAGAAATGTGGATGGACCTAGAGACTGTCATACAGAATGAAGTAAGTCAGAAAGAGAAAAACAAATATCGCATATTAACGCATATATGTGGAATTTAGAAAAATGGTACAGATGAACTTGTTTGCAAGGCAGAAATAGAGACCCAGATATAGAGAACAAACATATGGGGGGGGGGACGGAGGGATGAATTGGGAGATTGGGATGGACATATATACACTAGTATGTATAAAATAAATAACTAATGAGAATCTGCTGTATAACACAGGGAATTCCACTTCACTGTACAGTAGAAACGAACACAACATTGTAAAACAACTATACCCCAAATAAGAAAAAAGAGAGAGAATGAATAAGAATGAATGTGAATCTTACGGGACGAACCATCAGCGGATCCACAGCTGAGACTGAGAAGTCCCAAGGCTTCCTGGGGAAATGGGAATGACACAGACTCAGGGTTCCTGAATAGCTTATGTGAATTTACTTTTTAGACAAATCTCTCAGCAGATCGTTCAATGCAAATGTCGCTATGTGTATCAAGGAAGAGAAAAGCTGTAATTTTAATTGAACAGACACGTGCTTCTTTTGATTTTTTTAATCCTTTCCATTTGCATTTAATTATTATTTTCCATGAAACTGAATTTAACACTGGACTTGCGTGTAAGCCTTGCAGGAGAAGGTTTTCAGGAATCTGCCAGAGCCATTTCCTGTGTCTCATTAAAATAATGGGCAGGAGAGTCAATGTGTGAATGGAAGGACGTAGTGTGCTGAATATGTGGAATCATTGAGCAGAACAGAGTGTGTGACACAGTGATTAAGATGACCTGGCTGGGGCTTCCCTGGTGGCGCCGTGGTTGAGAGTCCACCTGCCGATGCAGGGGACACAGGTTCGTGCCCCGGTCCGGGAGGATCCCACCTGCCGCGGAGCGGCTGGGCCCGCCAGCCACAACTACTGAGCCTGCACGTCCAGAGCCTGCGCTCCGCAACAAGAGAGGCCGCGACAGTGAGAGGCCCGCGCACCGCCATGAAGAATGGCCCCCGCTTGCCGCAACTGGAGAAAGCCCTCACACAGAAACGAAGACCCAATACACCCCAAAATGAATAAATAAACAAATAAATTAAAGAAAACCTGGCTTGAAACAAAATGGTGAACTGAAAACGGAGCTGTGTACAGAGCATCTAACAGAATCCTGCGAGGAAGCTCAAACGTGATCACTTACTTATTTCAAGTGTATTTTCAAGACAAACTTATTATGAATTATTCACTCTTTCCCAAAAAACAAAAAGAAAGAAGAAAAAACCTGTTATGAATTAGTTTGGACTAAAGGTTTTCACATGTTTTCAACTTATCGTACCATACACACTTAACACTCATGCATTCTGGAAACATCTGAACTCTTTTTTCTTTTTTAATTAATTAATTTATTTATCTTTGCCGTTTTGGGTCTTCGTTTCTGTGCGAGGGCTTTCTCTAGTTGTGGCAAGCGGGGGTCACTCTTCATCGCGGTGCACGGGCCTCTCACTATCGCGGCCTCTCTTGTTGCGGAGCACAGGCTCCAGACCCGCAGGCTCAGTAGTTGTGGTTCACAGGCCTAGTTGCTCCGCGGCATGTGGGATCCTCCCAGACCAGGGCTCGAACCCGTGTCCCCTTGCATTAGCAGGCAGATTCTCAACCACTGCGCCACCAGGGAAGCCCCATCTGAACTCTTATATGGGCCTAAAGATAACACCCTGACAGTCAGCATGAGGATAACACCATTTGAAATCTGCCTCAGACTGAACCTGTTGTCACTCTCATACTCTATCCAGCTGTCTCTGTATTCCTTATTTTTTTTAATCGTAATGCAGCTCAAAACCTCATCTTTGACTCTTTTTCTTTCTATTTTCCCTCACGGCCAACTAATTACTGAGTCCGGCTGATTTTCCTCCTTCAGTAGCTCTGCCGCCTACCCATCACCATCAGCACTCCAGTGCTTCGTTAGTGTTTAACCTTGAAAGCAACAGCTCCTGGACCACCTCCTTGAATCCATTCTGCACCTTGGATGGAATTCATTTTCTTGAAACATGGCTCTGCTTTTCTGTCATTCCCCAGCTCTAAACTTCTCATGACTTCAGGAGGTCTTCTGGGCTTCCACCGTGTTCAGGAGGGGGGCCGAAGGCCATATGCCTGGGCAACGGTGCAACTGAGCAGATGTCCTGCTAGAGGGGCTGTGCTGCTGTGCCCATGACGGGAAACCCCTTGCCAAAGATGCTCCACCGGAACAAGAAAGGTAGCGAGTTCCTCCAGTGCAGCCATCGAAGCCCCAGCTCTCAGGCCCGGGAGGGGCTGGTTCAGAAAGAGAGGAGAGAAGCAGAGCAAGGCTGGAGAGTGTGGGCTCCGAGGGGCAACGTCTGCTCTGAGCCGAGTCTGTGGCTTCAACTCTTGGCCCCTGAAACAGGAGCTCGAGTCTCCCGACTGCCTTTGTCATTTATTGAAGACCGTAAGGCAGCTCTTGGGGCTCCAGAAAGCAGAAGGCGTTCTCTGCCCTCTTTTCTTCGGGCAATTTCCTTCCAATGTCTTTCGTCCTAACATTTTGCAAGGTTGGGAGCGGGCTGGACAAGGAAACACTGTCTCTTTCTCTCCGATACGCTAAGCGTGAGCCACGCTTAGGGAAACCTACCTGTCGCCTTGAAGCTGGGGTGTGAGCGGACAGTTAAGTGAGAAGAGGGAAAGGGACCACACGTTATACTTGAGTCCACTTGGATAATGATGCCGCCGTCTCCCATGGCTTAGGGGGGCCGTGCAGGCCCCCGCCCACCCTCTTGATCTCTGACCTCATCGCCCAGGCCCATCGCGCCTGGCTCCCTGCATCTGCACCTGCGCTTCCTGTCTGCCTGTCTGGCCGTGGGTTTGTCTGAGTCCACCCTTTCTCTCTCAAGCATGGTCAGCCTCCGCGCCCCACTCCTGGGCAAGGTCCAGGGCCACAGGTAAGAAGGCAGCCTTGGGCACTTCGATTTTTTTTTTTTAAGTACACTACATACACCTTAGTCGTGCATTCAAAATTCACCAGGAACTCCCAGGCCCGTTTAAAACAGTGTGAGTTCCCGCAGGTGCGCAAGTTGCTATCCAATAGAGCTACAGATGCGCCACGCTTTCAAATCCCACTGGATCCTTTGGCTGGAACAGGCTCTGGGTCTCATTCCACTTTTAACCGACCGCCTTTAGCACGGACACAAGCAGGGACAATTGACTGGTTTGACGCATGAATAAATGAAGGACTTTCGCACAGACCAAGTGTTTCTGTTTACATTTGTAGGTAGTGATACAATTTGTCTTCTACGATTGTACAAGAGCTTTAGGGACTGTGCAGATAGAGCACTCCGGGCTGGCATTTCCACCAAAATGTCTTTAAATGCATAGTTATTATTCGATTTCCTAAGAGACCCTTGAGCACTTGCACAAAACTTTAATACTTAAATTAATAAGACAGTGTACGCCTCAGGTTGAAAAACCTAATTCCATGTTTGGCTATACAGAGGCAGTGGATTCTGAAATAAGCCCTTCTAAAAGGGCCCTATGATGAGACAGGTTATCTATTTGTTTCTAACATAAGGGAGGCTTTCTGAGCACTGCTCTCTCCTCCAGACCTCCAAGCCCTCCCTTGGGGTGATTTTAGACCCTCCCACTGCTGGAGTTGACCGCTGCTGCCTCCCTGCCCCTTTGTCCTACTCTGGATAAGCATCTCTGGTTGACCTCAGCCCCCTCCGTTGTACACAGTCCTGGAATATTTACCCTCCTCTCACAGATCCGGTTCCGTCAAACAGCATCAGTCATGCCATGTCTCCGGAATGTCAATCGTAATTGACAATGTGTCAGTTTTACTAACATAAACACTGAGACAGCTTCATTCCGCTCTACTGTTATCGGCGAACTGTTTGTTTTTCCTCAGAAAGTGGAGATGCTTTTTTACTCCAGAAAAATAAAAAATGTTGTAATGAGTATAGATTTACAACATTCTGCAGTAAGAGTGCAGTAATGTCTCCAAATTAGGGAGCTTGGGAGATGCCTTTTCTAAGGTACTGTTTGGTTGTTTAAAGTTGTGGTGGTCCCTTCTTCGAATACGAAAAGGAACTCTAGCTTCTAAGGTTATTCCTCCCCTCTGCTGGTTCAGTTTGTAAGGACTGCTCATTACATGACCATGAACATTACCACAAGGAAGTCAGGAGACTGGAGCGAACAGTGTGCATTTTTAATTGCTCTTTATCAGTCTGTCTGTATCCTTCTAATCTTCCATGCCAGGAGCAAATTTGCTATAATATGTGTTCTTCCTTATAGGCAAAGCATAAGTACAAAAAAAGAGCAACCTTCTGTAGAGAATAACTTAGCCAAGGACACTGTGCTCCATCTTTATGATGAAATACATACTTCCCATTAAAAGGCAAATCTGTCATTTTAAAAGGTTGAATTGGATGTACTTTAAAAATAATTCCAGCTGGTTAAAACGAGAGCATTGAAAAAAAGCTCAGCGAGAATGTTCTCTTGGTCTGTAGTATTTTCATTTTCCTGAAGTGTGAATTGGATATATTTTCTTTTACTTTAAACCCTTTATTCTCAGTGTCTGATTCTGAGTTAGTGGAATAAGTTTTAAAGATGAATTGAGCTCAGTAATACTATTTCTAATACTTAAAGTTTCTATTTCTGTACTATGTATTTCTAGCAAAAAATTGGCCCATTTGAACTGATCTTTTTTCTATGACTACACGAGAAATGTTGATATTTTCTACGTTGTTCTGTTACATGTGCATCATTTCTGGACCTTTTATAGCTCTTCCTTTGAAAGCCTTGTCCATTTAATATAATATCAATATTCTTTTCATAAACGAAACGACTAATTACCTCCTGGTAGAACAGAAGCAAAACGTAACTTAAAATATTCAATGAGGTTCTGTAAAAGCCATCTCTGTGTGTGTACAGACACTAGTACTCCACATCTAGCGACCTGAGATTTGTCTCTGTGTGTGTACACAGACACTAGTACTCCACATCTAGCGATCTGAGATTTGTCTGTGTGTGTGTACACAGACACTAGTACTCCACATCTAGCGATCTGAGATTTGTCTCTGTGTGTGTACACAGACACTAGTACTCCACATCTAGCGGTCTGAGATTTGTCTCTGTGTGTGTGTACAGACACTAGTACTCCACATCTAGCGACCTGAGACTTGCACCTGGATCTTCACACCTGTAGTAAGCTTGGATGCTGAGCTATTATTTTTTCTAAGAAAACAAACAGAAATACAAACACACACAAACACTTTGCCACCAGTCAATGTTCAACTCATTGAAAATTCTGTCCATGCAAGTTTAATTTTCCTCACTAACCACCAGTGACTTCTGCTTCTAAGATACTGAATAATGAGATGTGCATGTGTGATACTTCTTCACATACAGTCCTGGTCGACCACCAGCATTAACCACACTGGTGACTCCTAAGTTTATGGCAATGCTTCTACTGCCTGGCTTCCACCCTTGTGTTCCAACACTATCCAAGCTACACATTTCAATTTAGGTACAGATCTTACTTATGTATATTGTACCTTCAGACAGTCTGCAAAATGAGATTACAGCAGAAGGAGGCAAAGGCCTACCGTCTTCCTTTACGTGTTAGGAACTCTTTTTGTTTATGGTTTGCTCTGGCTTCTTCCTGTTGGATTTTATCCCCGTCTAGCTCCTTGCCCACTCCCATTTGTGCCTCTACGGTACAGCCCAGGCTGTGGTTTTATACCCCTCTCAGCCGACACTTTGATTCGTCCTCCTCTTCCTCCCTTTCCTCTGTCCTCATCCCTGAGGCCTCGGTCTCTAGGCATCCAGCCCTGGCCCAGCGGCTGAGGCATCCCACATCGGCTCCGGGGGCCCGACGCCTGCTTCCTTTGTGGCTTGCACCCTTTCCCACCACGCTGACTGCTCGCTGGCTTCATTCTCACCGCCCATCATCCACGGCCACCAGCCGTTTAAGTTTTGTGCTATTGTCCTTTCTCCGTCACCAAAGTGGCAGGCTGTCGGCAACATTCTGCCAAGGTCACACCAGTACCTAAAAGGATTGGTTGGGTCTTAAAGGCAACCCGGGGCCCACATGCTGACCTCTCTGGCTGTGGCACTCCACCTAGGGGTGCTTCCCTCCTACCGCCATGAGTTCCCGTAACCTCTCACCTTACCTTGCCCTCAATCCACATGCCTCTTCCCTCAGCAAAGTAATCTGATTACCTGATGAAAGCAATACCCACTAAGGTGTAAATGACTGATAACTAAGCCACCTCCACGGGAACTTTGGAAGTTTATTAGTGCAAATGAATATCTAATCTGCAGAATGTGTTGTGGAATAGGGTGAGAATTCTGGGTCAGGAATCTCCTCTAGGCCTTCCCAGTGAGCCTTTATCTCCTTGCCAAACAGAAGAACAGGCTTAACAAGCCAGCACTGCGCTTCTGAGCGGCTGTGAATCCCTGCTGAAAGGCCACTCCAGATTATATATAAGTAGGGAGCTGCTCTAAATCTGTTAAATAATTAAAGTGGTTCTATTTCAACCATTTATATGCAAAAGATGCTTATTATTACCACAGTACCTATTTATGGCATTTTATACTTTTTTTTGTATTACTGAGCTGCAACCTCTTATTTTCCTATACCATACCATGGTGGGATAATTATTTATTGAGTTTTTATTAAGTAATTGAAGCAGTGATTTAGAAACTTTTCTTTTTCCTCTGAATAATACGCTCTGTGGTGAAATAAACTCTTAAGGGGAAGAGCAGAGCTGCCCTTGTTGGACTGGGAGTGCAGCCCCCAGGACGAAACTGGCTGTTCCCTGGGCCAGACTCCGTGCCTGGAGGGGTCACGGTGGCATAGCTTCTAATCCACTGCTGCAGGAGATATTAAGTGGTAAGAGTATTAACCACAGGCCTAGACTTAAGATGTGCACAATTAGGGAAATGAAGCTAACAAAAGTGAAACACGGAATGTCTACTTCCTCAGCGCAACTCTGTTAAAAACCTTGCAGAAAACTAAAATAATAACCCCCCAAAACTAAAAACAGAACTACCATATGATCCAGCAATTCCACTACTGGCTACATCCAAAGAAAATGAAAACACTAGTTGGAAAAGATACATGCAACCTCAGTGTTCACAGCAGCTCTATTTACAATAGCCGAGACACAGAAGCAGCCTAAGTGCCCATCAACAGATGGATAAAGAAGGTGTGAGATACACACACACAACACACATCACAATGGAACATTACTCTGCCATAAAAAGAATGATATTCTTCCCTTTGCAACAGCGTGGACGGACCTAGAGAGTATTATGCTTAGTGAAATAAGTCAGAAAGACAAAGACAAATACTCTGTTATCACTTCTATATGGAATCTAGAAAAGTAAAACAAAGGAATGTATATAACAGAACAGAAACAGATTCACAGCTACAGAGAACAGACCAGTGGTTACCAGTGGGGAGAGGGAAGCGGGGGAGGGGAGAGAGAGATGTAGAGGATTAAGAAATACAAACTACTAGGTAAAAATAAATAAGCAACAAGGATATATTGTACAACACAGGGAAAGACAGCCACTATTTTAAAATAACTTTAAATAAAGTATAATCTATAAAAATACTACGTTGTACACCTGAACCTAATATAAAATTATAAATCAACTATGCTTCAAAAAAGAAAAAAAATCAGGACAATGAAATGGGAAAAAAAACCCTAAAATAATAAAAATGGAGGTGGCTATTTGTATAGGAAATAGATTTGCAAGTAAAGTAATAGTAGGTGGAATCAGAAAACTGCTGGAAGGAGCTTAAATTGTTAAATTATAGCACGTTGACAAAATTACAGTAGGGATTCTGAGGACAGAAAAAAGTGAAGGAAGGTAAAAAAGGAACTCTTATAAGTCAGGTGTTGGGTCCCTCTGCTGCTGTCAGGATAACCAGACTGACACGCAGCATTTCATGGGGAGAGAGGAGGATGTAAAAAGGCCCAGGGCAAGTACGGCGCTTGGTTTGAAGGCAGTGATGCTCTACGGGTCTTTGGTTTGGGTACAGAGATGTGAGATTCACAAGATATGACCGTCTTAAAAACTTCCTGGCACGTTCCCTTGAAATGTGTGGGAAATGATACAACAAAGGAAAAGTAAAAACATGTCTTCAATGATCGGAATGTTCCTTTAAAAAGTAACGCTATAGCTAAAAAGAACGACTAAAAATCTTTAGCAGAAACGGAGACAGGCCCTCTATTCTTTCCCCACAATCAGCCCCAGTCACTTCACTGCCCCCGAGGGCTCAAGTCCAGATGCAACTTTCCACCCAGATAGTGTGATGACAATGAACAGAGATGAAGGCCAAGAGGCTATAGGGTCAAGGACCAGGCTCACCTCCTGCCGCCCTGGAACTTGCTCAGATTGGTCCTGGGGAGCCGCTGACCTTCGGAACTGGCAATCCCACACTGAGTTTCCGGATGCTACACTGCATCTGGACACGTGACAAATCTTCCTGAACCACTTGAGTGTTACGTCCAGTAAACAGAGGATCTACAGGAACTCTATGCATAAAGTTCTGATCCTTGTCTTGACTTGGGGAGACAGTGGTGTGGCCCTATCTCAGCCCAGGTAAATTCCCTCCTCCTAGGGCACAGCAGAGGAGTGAAAGCACCGTTCTCCAGTGCTGACTTTCCGGGAGAATTCTTAGAAGACTCCAAGCAGAGAAACACAGGGAAGCAGAAACCACAGAGGACTGTTAGCTCTTTTCTGGAGTTCAATCCAAGATAAGCTCTCTTTCTAGGGCAGTTCATCTTGGCCCTGAAAAGAAGTTGCCAGAAGGGTTATTGATTTCAAAGCTACAAGCTGCTTGCAGGAGTTGAGGTCTAGCCAGGGCCTCGGGGAGGTTTTCAAGGTTAGAGATTTTCTTCTGAGAATATAATGGAAAGCCATAGTTTCCTTCATAAAAAGTCATAATTAGTGTTTGAAGCTATAACTGAGTTAACGTTTACAGCAGAGGCAAATCTTTTATGTTTTTTGGCATTTGTATTCCTTTTTAAATGTCTCCCACAGCATGTTGACAAGTTAATTTAGGGTTATGGGTAGTAATTAAAATTCAAAATTCATATTAGTGTAACTGATATTCAGCAATGATTAGGAATTAATATTCAGAATTTAGTAAAAGGCTATATTTATGCTGTTATTTCAAGAGTCTTAAAAAATACGTTTTCAAAGCTATGTCTCCGTGTGGCACTGTATTCTAAAATACTCTGTTATCCACTTCAGAAGGAGAGGTTGACCAGCTGATCCTTGCCAGCAATGAAGTCCCCATCATTTAGAAGGGAGACAGCTCAGGCATGGTGGTGTGAAGGGAAATGCACTTTCTACGGACTTTCCTTGCAAATCAAACCCCTCTAAGAGATGGCAAATACCATAAAAAGGTAGTTTTTGATTGAAATTCTTGGAATTCCATCATACATTGCTCATGTTATACTGACCCCCTCACAAAGGGACAAAATTTCTCCTTACGTGGCTTGTTTGAGTGCAACTATTATAAAGAAATCCTTCTTAATATATAAATGTGTGTGTGTGTATAACTATATTGGTTACATTTTATTTCATCTGCCTTGCAGTTATAACCACAGTCTGAAGTAATCCTATTTCTTATGTCTGAATCCTTCCAGGGTAAAAAAAAAATAAATTTCATCACAACAGAAAACTTTTAGAAAAAACATGAAGAACAGTCTAACCTTTAAAGTTCACTCAGAAGCTGAAATCTTTATCTGAATTCATTATGAAATCAATGGAACCTCTGGTTAAGATTCATGTAATTATAAATAACACGAAGACCACGAAGAGAAGAAATGTTTAAGTCATAAATCTCTCATAGCTTCTGAGACTTCACTTCTCACTCTCCCATGCTTGCGTTTTCCACACCCAAGAAGGACTATTGTACCACTGTGGGTTATTTAGTCTGGCTAGCTGGCTTGCTGCCTATCCTTTTATGAGTTAAAAAAAGATCATATAATCTGTCTTTTGATATTTCAGTTCATGGTTTTCAGCATGCTTGTATCTTTGCCAAGGAATGCATATTGAGTGAAAATCCTCTGCTTAACATGCACCGTGGGAGGAGTCATAGGTAAACAAAAAGCACGGCGAAAAGACACTTCTCTCTCTCAAAAGATATACCAAGTCCTTGTTTCAGAATATATTCCGGTAACTCTATAAATTTCATTGGTGTGAATAACCATGGCTTGGCGACGCTACATGCATCAGTATACATCAGCTGGCGTGCCACAGTGATTTTCAGGGGCGTTCAGTTTCGGTACCAATCAGAAGGATCACTTAACAATTCTGCTCAGAAACAACAGGCACAGAAAGCAGCTTGGATCAAGGATACCAGTTGATTTGCCTGCGCTAATAAGTGCCGTAAATTATTTACAGAATTTCAAAGCCTTGAAACTGGTGAAGTACACCAGGGCAAAAGTAGAATTTGTTTGTTCATTATCAATTATTTACACAGTATGTTTTACAACGTCAGATGTGTAGAAAAGGCATAATCCTGAGAAACGGCATACAATGAAAAGCGTATTATGTTAATTCCATAAAAGCTTAACATGAGACATCAAGTTGTGGAAGCTATTTGATGCGGTACTTATAAATGTTTCAATGACAACCTCAATAATACTAAACTCTAAAAAGCATTCCGAAATATAGATCTATTTATAATATCGAGGTGAGTGAGAATCCTTGCATAATTGTAATAAGGGGATTTCAAATCTCTGATGAAATGGTGACTTCAAAATAAAAAGCGTTCCTGTTCAACTACGAAAATATTTGTAATACAGGGTCACACACAGTAGAGGAATCCAATCCACATGCATCCAAAGAGGTTAGCCAAAAAATAAACA
This sequence comes from Lagenorhynchus albirostris, assembly GCF_949774975.1. Classification (NCBI taxonomy): domain Eukaryota; kingdom Metazoa; phylum Chordata; class Mammalia; order Artiodactyla; family Delphinidae; genus Lagenorhynchus; species Lagenorhynchus albirostris. The sequence goes on along the minus strand of NC_083115.1, from coordinate 34,456,621 downwards.
CGTCAATCTTTTTAACCAAACTGGTACTTCAAACCTAATGTAGTCATTATAGATGAAAATGTTGCTGAGATTAAGAGCTACACCCCTGGGATGTATGGAATGTATGTTGGGACACTATTGTTCTTTAAGATGCCTCCGGTCAAATGTGGTAAACTTCACACGTTTAACCAGTGCTGTTTGTAATAGATTGAATGAAACAGGTCTACAAAAGAATCAATAAATGTAAAGACAAGAAAGAATTAGAGAGGCTGGCAGACTTGTACCTATTGTCTGGGGGAATTAGATGTCAGCTGGAGTATTATAACTCTGACAAAGGTTTCCAAGCTTTAATTTACTAGAACATATAATGGGCCAAGGAGAGGCTGGGAAACACAGTCAGACTGAATACATTATTTAACAAACACTTCAATGAATGTTACACACTTTCTTTTTTTTTTATACTCCTGACATATTCTCCCCATTCATTTTTCAGAACCTTGTTTATCAATGAAACACACTTCTCTAAAAGAGACTTCTCCTAAGGTCCTTAAATTCCAAACCCATGACGGTATATTTAAGGCTGAATAATACACCCACGGGGACGAACGAGGCTTACCTTAATGTCAGGATGAAAGAAGTATCGGAAACCCTATTGCTGAATTTCAGCAAGCAAACAAAACATGATAATGATGGTGCAGGATTAGGTGAGTAACTCCTGGTTCAATACATACGCCTAAACAGGACAGGACTTCACAAGAATTCTCCTCCGCTCTTTATTTTTCCAGCGACCGAGAAAAGTTTAGGAAAGCTCGGTGGCTGGCATAGCGAAAAAAGACCCAGTGCCTTTTTGTTTATTTACTTATTTTTTTAACCTAAATCCGTGGACTTAACTGTGCTTAGCTCACAAAGGAGTTGTTCAGCCCTTATCCACACACCAGATGCAATTTAGATAGGTTGAACTTCTCCCCACTTATCTTGGGAAAGGAGAAAACATTCCATTAATCAAAAACGAATGCAGAAACACCCTTGGGAATAAATGGAAACTACACTGCAAAGGGAGAATTCGTGTTCTCTGTAAAACATGAAAGAACGACATGTCAGGAAACGGGCCGGAGTAGCCAAATACTAATCAACACGTTCCCGGCCAAAAATTACTCGAGTCTCTGCTGACTTTCACTGCCTGCCCGTCAGTAACGAGAGGCACACATCTTACTGAAGTAAACCGCCCTGTCTGCTGTTTCACGATGCTCTAACCTGACCTCCGGCAACTAGCAACAAACCAAACAATGAACAGATATTTAAAGTGCCAAAGAGACATGCGTTTGAAGGGCGGCAGGAGACGCAAAGATGGCCCTTGTCTTCAAAGAGTTGACCATCTAATCAAATACGTTTCAGATACTCTCAAATAGGGTCGAAAAGCATTTTATGTAAAGAGCCAGATGGGAGTTAGGCTGTGTGGGTCACACTGCTAGGCACAACTGTCCAACTCTGCCATCACGGCACAAAGCGGCCATGGGCAAGACGTAAACAAATCCAGGTGGCTGATTTTCAGTAAGATTCCTGAGGGCCGCTAAGGACATGACATTTCATATAACTGTCCCATGTCATAAACTATTCTTATCATTTCTTGTCATCTACTTAAAAAGGTAAAAATCACACAGGCCACACAAAACAGGTGGTGGGCCCGATTTGATCTGTGGGCCTGTTTGCTAAACCTTTCTCTAAAATAATTATGTAATAAAGACCATAATAATTTCTTGGCTCGTATAATCAGAAAATGCAGACTGTTACCAATCAGGGATGCAAAAGTAGATTAGATATAGATACCAATCTAAAATGCAGCTCTAATCTGTTTGAAGACAATACAATTATTCCAGTGGCAACACTGAAATGAAATCCCGATACAAAATATCTTTAGATCTTGATGTACCGCAGGGTCCCTGGCATGCAGTAAGAGTATGCAGGGCAAACTTCCGCCCAGGAGGCCGGAAATCCACATTAATTTCAACTGGAATGGTGATGCATTTAGGATGTAAAGGTAAGCTAGTAGGCACTGTTCCTAATACCTAGGACCTAACCATCCTGAAAGGATAAACAAACAGTTCTTGCAATAATTCTAGATAAAACCAACTGCACTAAGTTTAGCAACTGAGATACAACGTGTGCTGGGAAAGGAGAACTTCCAGCGGGGTGATCTGTCATGACGTTACAAGGGAGGCCGCCTTTGAGACCGTCGCCTAATCAGAGGCGCGCACTTGAGTGGAAATGGCAGAAAGGGACATTCTAAGCAGAGGACCGAGCTTGGGAGAAGGGAGGGGGCGGGAAGCATACAGTCTCCAGGGATCAAGTAGAACTCAGAGAACCTCAAGGGCTGAGTGGGTAGCAGACAAGAGATAAGGATGGATTCATATTAAAGAGGGCTTTGAACGCTACCCTGAAGAATTTGGACTCCGTTTTCATGCAGATGAAGGCCAAGAATTTCAAGCTCTTATTATACAAATGAAATTTTAGCAAAGCTGAAGTCTTCTTTGTAACTCAAGTTCAATAATACTCTCATCACAAAATGAAAATTTTCATAAAATAATTTAAGACCATACATTTCTTTCTAAAATCCTTCTGCCACTGTTCTGAATAAAAATTAACGTGACGTTTACAACACAGGCTTAACATGGTGCAGCAGGAAAGGGCTCAGCACAGCGCAGACGCTTGATAAATGGGTAAACGATTGTATGTTACCTTTTGGATCTATGCCAATGTCAGGCAAATGAAATAAAGTTGGATTTTGAAGTTTAAGCAGCACGAAAGGAAATCTTTTCTTCAATATCATATGAAAATTTGGAAGCCTCCAATATATCCCCCCCGACCCCTGTTTTCAACCTATTATCTGTGGAGGCAAAGTTGGCATTATACCAGGCTTATGTCGCTGATAATTTTTTTTCAGTGAAAAATTTCAGTTAGTAAGACATGGCGCATGAGAAAAACCAATAAGTTAGAACTGATTAATAGAAACAAACCTGACATGTACACTTGACACCTCCAGGTAAATTCAGTTCTCAAACGCCCCCTGGTCTCTGCATTGTCATCAGAGTAGAGTCATACACAGCCATAAGTGGATTACTGGCTTCAGGTGGCCTGTGAACCTTGGTACAGCACAGTGCTAGTATAAACCATGTGAGATGAGGTGCTTAGAGGATGTCCAGTTATAACCCCACTGAACGAGGGGCCAGAAATTTTACGTGTGTCCAGTTGCTCAAGCAAGCTTTCAGAGCACAGGCGCACATAAAGGACACTGAATGTTTGTTCAAATATTTGTGTGATTTTTCACACTGTTTTCTGTAGTTATCTGAATTACTGATATAGTCAGAGGCACACCAGAAATACTTAAGAATGTCTGTACTGTCAGAGCAAATTAATTTAGGAAGTATTTGTTGAGCCCATTCTAGGGGTCTAGAATTCATGTTTAGGGGGAAAAGAATTAAGGACACAACTAAGGAAATAATAGGTTTCTTTTTCTTTAAATTTGCAACTACACTCAATTTTTTATGAAGAAATGTATATGCATACAACAATGTATTTATAGAGAAGAAAATGTGATACTGACCTCAAAATATAATACCTGTTAATCTTCCCAACTCATTAGTCATTCATAGTTTTTAGTTTTAGTCATTTTAGATCTTTTAAAAGGGAAACCAGAAAACAGTTCTAAGAATAATTAAAGTCCTTTTTTAAAAGAAGAAGAATTCTAAGGGTAAAACCCAGCAAATTGTACTCACAAAGATGCAGACGCCTGCCACCCCCACCCGTAAATGTGCCTCTAAGCAGGGGAGATAATTCTGGATAGAGGGGACTTTAGCCTCCATAAGTAAGGTCCCCTTTATGGGCCAGCGTATGTGTAAGCTATGTAAGGACACTCAGGCAGGTGGGCACAAACACAGACACACACACACACACACACGCACGCATGCGCTTACCGATTTGCAGGCATGACTAATGATGCTTCTGCACAAACTGCAGTCCACACCCTTTTGGAAATATTCCAGACACCAAATGAACCAGCTTCTGAGACGTGTGGGCTGAGCTGAAACCGTCTGTCCCAGGTGTACCCCCAGGAGGTCCTCAGCAGCGAGCCTGGGACGGGCCTGAGGCTTTGTGCCACCCACAAAATCAGTCTTCTCATCTCCAGGTGACATGCCGCGCAGTCTCCAGCTCTGCTTTCCTCAAGGGTCTTTTCTCCAACTTTGGACTGTCTTGTATACATACATCTAAAAAATATACACATTCGGACATTTGGGCTTCCCTGGTGGTGCAGTCGTTAAGACTCCGCCCGCCAATGCAGGGGACACGGGTTCAATCCCTGGTCCAGGAAGATCCCACCTGCTGCAGAGCAACTAAGCCTGCGAGCCACAGCTACTGAGCCTGCGCTCTAGAGCCCGCAAGCCACAACTACTGAGCCTATGTGCTGCAACTACTGAGCCTGTGCTCTAGAGCCCGTGCTCCCAACAAGAGAAGCCACCGCAATGAGAAGCCCGTGCACCGCAACGAAGAGTAACCTCTGCTCGCCGCAACTAGAGAAAGCCCACGCGCAGCAACGAAGACCCAACGCAGCCATAAATAAATAAAAAAAATAAAATAAAGTGATATAGATCTAATATAATTACGTTATTAAAAAATATATACACCTTAGTGTGTCTAGTTGTGCTGTAACACGGGTGTACTATTTAGAGTTAAAATCTCCCACTCATTACCAAGTCTATGCATCAGAGAATTTTTTTTGGTATGAGACAAAAGTGCAAAGCATGGATGACCTGGTGTCATTTGATCAATCATGCCCACTTAATCCAGAAAAGTCTCACTGAGCTAAAGTTACATCCTCTTCCAGCACAAGGAGAGAGAGAGCCACCAGAATCAGACAACAAAGTCACCTGTTACACTCTATCACGTGAAACACAAGAGGAACAACACTGATACCTCACCATAACTTTTAGTTCATGTAAAACTCCATAACAGAACTGGATTAACATTTTGCTTTTTTTAATACTGAAAAATTCTCCACTTACTTTCATTTACTCCCAGTCTTACAGCTCTCACTGAAATAGGCTTTACTATATAAATATTTAACACCATCCTTGCTCAACTATAGTATACAGTTTTTTTAAAGATGCTGAATGATAAGCAATTCAGTTGAAGTTTCCCACTGACGGGACATAGAGATGTGTGACGAGCAAAGTGGACGTGAGTCAATCAGCAAACATTCATTGTACATCTAGAGCACTCAGCAGGTCAGGGTGCTTCGGAGAAGGCTGCTGGCCTCGCTCCAAGGAGCTCTAGTTATTAGAGGAATCAGGCTTCCCTCTTTGCAACTACTTAGAGTTTTGACACCCTGACCATTTGATCCTGTCAAGCCTTATCTTTCATTTCTTGTCAGTTTTGTTTTTCTTCACTCAGTTAATTACATGCAAAAGCACAGCAGCTCACCAAGGCATACTCGACCCAATTCAAAATATGTACCTCCTTGTTGCCATTCTTGGCAACACAGAAGTGAGACCCACTGACAGTACGTTACACACCTCTGGGAACATGCACAGCTTTTATTAGGGCATCCAGGGTCCTGAGCGATACTGAGCCATTTCCGGGTGTTTAACGTAATGTCAGAAGATGATCTGAGTACTAATAAGAATCATGAGACAACCTGAGATTTTAAAAGAGGTGTCCCGTCTTCTCATCTACAGATAGGGAAACTGAGGCCCGGTGAGTTTAACTGGCTTAGCTAAGATCACATATTCAGTGACAAACTCAGTTAGAACGCAATTTTACTGAGTCTCAAAAGGTACTCATTTTACTTATCTAAGTTTTAAAATACCTGTAACAAATAATGTGAGGCAGAATGAAAAAATATATGTACACCTACAGTATGCATAGTGTAACATATGTATATGATATGCACTTACATTGGGTTGTATCGCATTTTACCTCCTCTAAATTATTGAGACTTTCACAGTTGTATTTCGAAAAAAACTTTCAGAGTTAAACATTTAAGGACTGTATTACGTACAAAAAAGTCTTGGCAACACCAGCTTCATTTCTGGTGCTGTTTCACACAGATTGTTGCTAACATGTCACAAGCTGTAGACACTTAAAAATACTGTTTAATTTTCTTTAATCCATTTCGTTTTATGGATCTAAAATGGCCATCAGACAATAATACAGCAGCTTCCATAAGGAATAAATTGTGACCGCTTGACAAAAAACTCTTTTTATGCCAGAAGAGGGGAATATAAAAATGTCTTTTTCATATAATTATATTAAAAAATGTGTTCGTATGTTCTCTCATATTACAGCTGTTTGAATGTTTTTTTATTTTCCTTAAGCCACTGACTTTAGAGCTTTCCTTTTCTTCCCCATTTTTTCCTAATTAATTTCTGTTCAACCAAAGAATTCTTTTCTTTTATGGCTTCTGCTATCAGAGCAATGCCTTCATGAAATGAGCAAGCCCATTTCTGAGCTCTGCTCTTCCAAAACCAGGGGTAGGAAAGATCAAAATATTTCGAAAAAGCGTACTTTCCCATTTAGGTGTTATTCTTCATGTAAGGAGAGTTGACAAATAATTACTTGCCTGTAAAAAATTTAAATCTTCTGCTACTCAAAGATGGACAGTGCACATAAACAGAGAAATATAATCTTTAAAAGACAGTCCAAGCTTCACAAACTTGGTCCTACAGGGAATCATGTGCTATTAATCAACTTACTACCTGAGTTCTGATAATAGTCTTGCTTTTGTTTATCATTATGTGTTAAAGTGTTTTAAAAAAAGAACTAGAATGAATTTAGCGTATTGTTTTTCTTCAACAGATTTCTCTTCTTCTGTTTTTCTCGTGTTTACTTTAGATTTTGTTTATACTTTAAACATCCAGTGTTAAGGAGGTTTCCTTATGCACTTTGCAAACTTTACAGACCATTATTTTTCATCTTTTTTTTTCTTTGTATGCTTTGAATAACTGTTTTTCCTTTTAAAGAATAAGGGAGGAAAGTCTCTTTAATTAAATAATATAGTCAAACAACTGCTCTTTTTTACACTGCAATTGCTTCACTATTAAAAAAAAGGCAAGGCATAAAACTCAACTAATTACATTTATTAAAGATCTGAAGAAGCAGTGGTATCTCTGCCAATACCTCCTACTTCCAGCCTCACACCAACTGCCTGAATATTAGAAAATCTGGAGAAATGAGATGCCTAACACACATTATTCAACAGGGTAGAGTTATATACAAATACATATAATATTTATGAGATACATTAGTATATTTCTTACCCAAGCTATTTGAGCTCATACAAACAGACTTTTTTTTAAAAAAAAACATGTCACTGCCACGAACTGGCAACTCAGTTAAGACAAATGCAGTTATCAGTACCAATCAAGGAGTCAGAAAATCGGCCGTTTTGGGATCTGTTCATTCTGTGAATGTAGATGTGGCTTAGCCTGCCTCCCCAGTTAAGGATATGTAATAAAAGGAACAAGTTCCAGTGAAGTAAGTAATCTGTTGTTAAAAACAAACAAGGGAGCGTCTGTTATTAAAAACAGAAGCTCATTTTCCTTCAGTATAGATTCAATGGCATTGATCAATAAATATTAGAAATTATGTTTGAAACAGGCAAATTTTATAAAAGGAATAATTTAAACAATTATATACTTCAGAAGTGATTCTATACTGATTTCATTCAAATATTATCTCTTACACTCAAAAATCTACTAACTTTCTCTACCTTTTAAGAGATACCGACAAAAAATTAATATGAGTGTTTCATCTCCCATGGACACACACACACACACACACACACACACGTAAGCCTGGGTGTGCATGCACAGGTAGGAAACTGATCATCACAATACTGCAGGTCAAACATACCACTTAACAAAGAGAGGTTTTTTTCTTTTAATTAATTGCACCATTTTCCCTTTTCAGCTTCTATATAAAAAGGAAGCTTAACTATGTGCTTACAATGGTAGTTCAGGCTAGAATCCATTACTTTAATTACCTTACAATGAGCAGAGAAAGTCTAATGTGTGGTGAATGTAGCTCTCTTAATAGAAAAGCAGATTTTAAAGGCGTGCGCATTTTCAAAAGAAGCTGGACACACTACAGTCAGGTTTCTGTGTTTTCTATATACAACTGGTGTTTCATTTTGAATCACTTGAGCACTTTGCAAAGTGTATATGCACCATAACAAGAGGTCAAGTTTCACTCAGTGAATCGATTCAATACGAGAAGGAGAAATTTCCACAGAGGGAAGGAAATTGCCTTAAAGTCAACGGGCATCATTTTGTTTCAGCTTCCTGCTCTGAGGGCTGGGTCCAAAGGCCTACAGCGCTCTGTGCTGCTCTGTGCTGCTCTGACGAACAGAAGGCTTGAAGGGCTGTTAGAGAGAGGACTGATGGAATTATAACCGACGAGCTCTCCTTCTGGTGAGACTACCCAGAAAAGACTAACAACATAGCAATGGCTAAAAAAGGTCTTTGTTAAAAAAAAAAAAAAAAAAAAGGTCTTTGTTGTCTAGGTAAGAATGCAAGTTTTCTTTCTTCCTGTTTGAGTTCTTCACTCCAATGGTAACCTCAAATTCAGAAAAGCCAAAGATCCAGTGTGGCTCACACTGGCTTTGATCAGTTTCCAATATAGTCTAAATAACAGATCGTTGTAAAGGATACGTAAAACAGTTTCTGTTCAGACAGTGATCAGTGTTTGAAAAGAACTCTCTGTTTATGTTATGGTGCCATCCACATAGAACTTTGCTCAACAGTTGATCAGAAGCCAGTGATGGCACTAAAGTTAATGGAAATGAGGAAACAGGTTAGATTGCTTGGGTGACTAAATTGATATAATAGGAGTCAATGACTGGATCAAGAAGATGTGGCACATATACACAATGGAATATTACTCGGCCATAAAAGGAAACGAAACTGAGCTATTTGTAATGAGGTGGCTGGACCTAGAGTCTGTCATACAGAGTGAAGTAAGTCAGAAAGAGAGAGACAAATACCAAATGCTAACACATATATATGGAATTTAAGGAAAATAATGTCATGAAGAACCTAGGGGTAAGACAGGAATAAAGACACAGACCTACTAGAGAATGGACTTGAGGACACGGGGAGGGGGAAGGGTAAGCTGGGACAAAGTGAGAGAGTGGCATGGACATAAAAAAAAAAAAAAAAAAGAGTCAGTGAAATGATTTCAGAACTGATGGAGCTAATGACACCCAAGCCATGTTGAGAAGCTTCCTTGGACAGCTTCTGTCCAATTTCCAAAAATCTGTATAAAATAGGTGGTTTTCACGTGACTGTAACAAAATAATTTTAAATCAAGAAAGAAGGGACCCATCTTTCCATTCACAAGACCGTATCATTTCTTCTTTGTGAGGATTAGACAGGTGTTCAGTCTATATTTCCCCCAAAATAAGACCGAGAATACTGAGTTATAGATGACAAAATTACAGAAATAGGCTGGCTCTGTTTATTTTGAAAAGGTTTGTTGAAGTTTTAAAAACACATTTAGTTCTTTCAGAAACTAAAAATTTGCATCCAAGCCATAAGAAATTCACTCCTTTTCTAAAAAATACTCAATCAGGCGTCCCTTTATAGTTGTAATTATATTTTCAGCATCATCAAATATATTTTATTAAGTGCTTATGCCTTTTGGTACAATGGTCATTTTTAGAGACTTGGAGTGCTTTCGTATGATTTTATCTTGCTTCTACATCAAAATGTAAATTCCTTAAGGAAAGAAACATCGCATGTAACCCCCCAGATGCCCAGTAGAGTGATCTGCATACTCAATCAAAGGATTTGATTAACCTCTATCCCAGAAATTTCAGTCTTAGAAACCTAGCGATCTATTGGGAATGAACGTAATAACCTTCTAGTATAGGCTGTTTAAAAATCTTTGTTTGTACAAAAATATTCTGCTTGTCTAACCTAAAGCATTCTTGCTGTAATTTCAAACCATTTCTTATAATATTGGACTTTTTGAAGTTGAGGAATCAAACTGCTGGTCAGCATTTTACAAAATACATAAAACATTTCCTTTGGAATAATAAAATAGAACTACCACTTTCTATATCAAGATTGGGTTTTATATAAATGTAGTAAACTACATTTTTAGTTTTAATATGGAACATATTTTCAACATTACTAAATTAGATACTGGCAGAAACTTCACATGTTTGTTTTTTATTCTCCACTAAAGATCAAGTACATTAGGACACTTGAATGAGAAAAAATAGAAAACAAACATGTAAAATAAATGCACGTTGCACTAATATAATATGATCCAGATAAGGTTTGCTGCCTTTTCAGAAATAACTCCTACAATCTTGGCATGCTTCTACTCAGGACAGTTCTGTAAATATGCACATGGTTCAGGACATGGTAAAAATGAAAATGCTGATAAAAAAATGGACATATGTTATCTGGTCTCTCAGTATGTTAAACTTCAGCTGAAATAGCTAGAAAAGAAGGGAGGAAATTATCCTTCCCCGGTCCGTTCCTTATTATTCTTAGAGTCTTCCCTGAGTGCACGGGAGTAGAAATTACGTCTAACAAAATAGTTCTTGGTTCTGTAACTGCATATTAATGAATTACAATCGAGGTCCTTTCCACAAGCAAGAAATAAGGGTGAAGACCTCTATCTCAATCCTTTTTGAGCATGAAAGCACTGACTCCTTTAAATAATTGGTTAAAAACAATGCAACATCCTCTAGGTGAGTTTTGTGGTGATTAAGGTAGCTTTCAATATTTCCCAGAAACTTCTAAAATGCAGTTCTCATCTTTGAAAACCTAATTTCACCCTTAATTTTCTGCAACTCCATACCTTTTCAGTTGTTGATACGTTAACTGTTCAAGTCTCATCTAATATTCTCATCAAATTGATGGATATTCCTTTTAATTGGAATATTCAGTCCTATAAATCATGTTTCAATCATTTGATCCCATTTTTCCAAATACTACAAAAATTAACCATCCAACTATTTAATTCAAATTGCACAGTATTTAGGCATTTCCTATAGCAATTACTATTATTTCTTTGTTAGTCTCTTGAAGTGAAAACATCTTGGAGAAAACAGGAAGTCCTACATCAGAAGGTAAATTGCTTCTAGTAGGGTTTCAGTTAAACATGTCCAGTTTAGAAATTTGACTGGGCCACTGGTTTCTTTTTTTATCTTAAGCTAGTCATGTAACCCCTCAAAATGTAAATAATGATACTTGAGCAGATGAACAATCAGGAAAGAAAATATCTAGATAGATTATAACTAGTAAAAATGAAGATAGAGAAATGAAGATAGAGACTACTTTTGCAGTGAATCCTGGTCTGCATGGGAGTAAGAAAACTGCTACCGGGCTTCCCTGGTGGCGCAGTGGTTGAGAATCTGCCTGCTAATGCAGGGGACACGGGTTCGAGCCCTGGTCTGGGAAGATCCCACATGCCGCGGAGCAACTGGGCCCGTGAGCCACAACTACTGAGCCTGCGCGTCTGGAGCCTGTGCTCCGCAACAAGAGAGTCCGCGATAGTGAGAGGCCCGTGCACCGCGATGAAGAGTGGCCCCCGCTTGCCACAACTAGAGAAAGCCCTCGCACAGAAACGAAGACCCAACACAGCAAAAATAAATAAATAAATTAATAAACTCCTACCCCCAACAAAAAAAAAAAAAAAAAAAAAGAAAACTGCTACAAATTCAAACGAAGTTAACTAAAAGCAGTAACCTCTGGTTTGAAACCCCCAGATGGCTGAAACCAAAGAGCTAGTTTGTCCATTAAGATACCCTGAAATCTAACATTTCAGCATAATGAATCACAGTATATGACTGTGATTTTAAGTTATTCCATTCTGAATCACACTTACTTGATTTCCGTTATTTTTTTTCCTAATTAGAATAATTTAATGAAAAAGGAACATGTATGCAAGGGTGAGAAGTGATTTGCCCTGGGTCTTCCTTAGCTAATCATAATAGATTTAGTGGTATGTTGGGTTTCAGTTATATTGCTTGTGTGTTTGCAACATGTGGGTACTTTAAAAAAATCAGCGATTTAAAATAACAAACCACGTGGGGTGGGTTCTCCTCACACACATACAGTCGTACCACCTCATCCTCCCAACAGTCCTAGCAGGGAGGCATTTTACCGAGGAGGGGACTGAGGTTCATAGAAGTTACCTGCCTGAGAACACACGCTAATCAACAGTGGAGCTGAGCTTAGAACCCAGGGTGTCTAGGGTCACAGTCAGGCTCCTGGACGGCACTGCTTTAATAGGCAAGTTCATACCATTGCCATTCGGAAGAACTAGATCACCAAGAGATACATGTAATCCTGCCAGTGTAGAAACGCACTGTGCCTGTCCCTGACCCATTTCAAGGGCTTCCCGTAACACAGTTTTCTACTAGGGCAATCTAGGGACCTTCCATTTTTCTATTTAGTACCCTTCTCCTACCTCCTGGAATTTCTACACCAACACCAAGAAATCTGTCTTCACGTTGTCTGTACTTCATCACCCTGAACTTATTCTCTCCTTCATACAGGACAAAATTTGATATGTAAAAGTTCAAGCTTAGAAATAAGTGACCAGGAGATATGAGATATAAGTGACCAGGAGCTATTAACATTTTAATAGGGAGTAGTTCATTCATGCAAAATAGGAATGGAATTCTATTGGGATCACTTAGGCATCACAGAATAACAGAAGCGATCCTTGAAGGAAGAGTTTGCCCTTCAGATGATATCATATCTAAAAAACCCTGACCTTTATTAGAACCAAGTCTAAAATTTTCCTACCCTTTTTCATCACTGACCGAGGAGGGTACAACTATCCAGTTGGATAGTGCAGTATTTTTCATCAGCAATGATTCCTCAAAAGGAGAAAATGAAGTTTACAAATTTAAATTAGGATTTCCTTATATCAGTCAGATAACAGTTTACATGTGATCATACAGACATGTGACCATTGTTTTATATTTTAAAGCCAAAGGATGTACTACCTATTAAACCCTTTAAAAATTTTTTTTTACAACCAAATTAAACAAACAAGCAAGACCTCAGCCAAAATCATAATGGGACATTTACACCTGATTCATTTTTAATGAAATATGACTGGTGACTGATTATGCATTACACTATCTTTTTACACTTGCCGAATGGGCTATGAAAGTCAAGCAATGCTGAATATAAATAATCGGACGCAATCTGATGCACATCTTGTAAACAGTTGCCTTGAATTTACAGGCTAATCTACACGTAAATGAAGTAACCTTTCTAACTGAACCGACCAATTGGCTCTGCTGAAAAAAATCAGTTCACTTTTTTTTTTCCTTTAAGTAAATACCTACCACAGGGTCAAATTGCTAGAATTTTATACTCTGGAATTTCCTCCCAGAATGTAACATTCTGCTACTGTACATTCTTCTTAACAGGTGTGATTAACTTTATAAAAAGGGGGTCAAATACTGACCACATTAGAGGTTTGGTTTCGATTCCTCGCTAAAACTGGTTTGGTTAAGCTGAGCTCGGTGGCTGCCGCAGAGAAAAAAGAGGAAAACAATTAAAGACTCCCTGAGGAGGCCCCATCTTTCAGCAGAAGATTTGGGGGAACATTCTTATTCACATCCAGTCACAGTCAAATGCCTTTTAAGGGTGTTACTGAGCCACAGCACGGCTTTGGTTTTCTACTGTTTCCTATTGTCAGGTCTGAGGTTCAAGGGGAATAGTAAAGGAAGAAATGAAACAGTCCTGATTAGTTTATGCATACAGACGACTCGACTGCAATTCCAGAGCAACTTCTTTCTTTCTTTCACAATCTTAATTGTCTTGTTGCTTTACTTGGTTACTGGGTTTTGATTGGCTTTAATGTCACAGCTGGTTCATTCCTATAGCCATACAGATAAGAAAAAATGAACTCATCTCCGCCAGAAATGTCAAGATTTCATCAGGAAGTCTTCTGAGGCCAGATGATAGCCAGAAATAAAAATAGTAATTTAATAAATGAAATAAAATAAAAATTAATGAATGGATGTGATTTGTGAAGAACAATGAGATATTATTAAAATAAAAGAAAGCTAAATTAAGTGTTATTTAACAAATGTGGTTCCTAATAAGAATACTGTTAACAAGAAATAAATGACTATTATCCAGAAGCACCACAACAATAATTTACATGTTACATGCATACTGAATAATACTGAAATAAGAAAGGCTGAGATGCTTATTCACATAGAATGACTTTCTGAAACTTATCCAACTTAAAGAAGTATAAAAAATGCTCTCTTTACTATATAGCATCTAGAGATGCTATAAAGGAAGATGAGCTCTAATCACTGCATAAATACATGCTAAAGAAAGATGTCAAAGTAGGATTTCAAAAAGATAGCTAAAGTGTAACAGCAGATAAACATCACATTAACTCTGCTCTTGGGGAAAAACACAGAAGCAAGTAATGCAAACACACGGGTGAGGTTATCATCCTCCATAAATATGCAATTAAATATCAACATTTTCAAGTTCAAGTCATTTGGTAAAAGCCAAGGAAAAACAAGCATTAAAATGTTACGAATGAAAATAAACTCCTCAAAGCAGCATTTTCCTAATTCAAAGTTCACATTACTTTAAGAAGAAAACCCTTCATTTTTTTTTTCTTTTACTCTGAAAGCAGGTTTTATTCAAATTTCTAGTGTGCATGCAACTGCAACCATTAAGGACTTCAGTCCCCCAAATACTTAAGTAAATACTTAAAACAAGCTATAATTTAGTGAAGTGGATTCCTGCCCATAATACAAAGCTGATTCCATATAACCTTCTGGAGGAAGAACACAAAAGTGGGTTTGAATGTGAGGTCTGAACAAAATGACAAAGGTTACGGCTGTTTTTACTAAGCTACAAACATATTCAAAACTCATGCAAAGTCTAAAATTAAAGAAGCATCTCATCCCATAATATTAAATTTGACTTTTGCTGTATTTAAAAAATAAACAATATTTAGAAGACAATGATCTTCATATGAAGAAAAATCTTCATATTTCACACAGCCACATGCACACACCAAGATGCTTTTTGAACTTGAAAGCTGAATCAAAGGATTAAGTAAATGTATTCTGTGCAAAGGAAGTGATGGTGTCAGAGCAGAGATGACTTTGAGGTTTGCAATATAGATGCTTTGTTGTACTGTTACGTAAATTATAACATTTTATAGTACTGAGATGTTTAAAAATAGACACAGATTTTTTAAATTTCCTGTTCTATTATATATTGTTATAAAGTATCCAGTGTTTATTCTGAAATTGGGATACAGAAGTTGAAGTAAGAAATGCCTCGACAGTAGTTTTGTTTTTGTTTTTCATTCCAGCTGTGGAAGAGAGGACTATTTTAAAACGAAATCAATGAAAAAACAACATCATGCACTGCTGACCCACTCTGGTTTGGGTTCATCCTGGCCACACATTCCAAGTGAGTCTAAATGAACAGGCATTATGTAAATAGGCATCGCTAAATAAAAAGCAGCTCGTGTATTAATGCAAAGCCTGTGGTGCTCTTACACAAGCCTGGAGACCATCCCAGACACCTGGCTTTTGAAAGACCACCAGGAGAATAAGTAAAAGGAGTCCTTAAAAGCGTTTCAAAATTAAATCTAACTTAAATACAAGATTTAGATATGTTTTTGCTCAGCAATTTTAAAAGTTTATTTTGGTTATGTAATACAAAAATTCTCACCTTGAAGACACCAAACTGTTCCTCAATCAGTGAACAGTTAAGAATTAAAATCGTGGAAAGGGCTCGGGTGAAAACAAATGATTTCACTTCTCGCTCTACAATATATGCTCTGGTTTCCTTCATTCCAATGCTGACCTCTGCTTTTAAATATTTGGAATCGAAAATTTACAGGTATGTATAGATGAAGTACAATAACCACACCACCTGTTTAAGAAGGTGATATAAAGAAATTAACTAGAAAAAATTTGAGAATGCCTAATAGGCCCCAGGGTAAAATACAGAATCATAATGTTAAAACTCACAGATACTATGGGAAAATGACTATGAAGTTGTTTTAGTTTTTTCTCTAAGAAATAATTAAGTAATGAGTTCAACTTGTTAATTTTTAAAACCATTTAACTAAAATATTCCATAGCTAACAAAATGAGTTATTCAATTTAGAAGGGAAACACACATATTATGAGAAATCCTAAGGCCTAAACAAAGAGAATTCCTGAATATGCAAGACATGGATTTTAGTATGTATATTTGTAGGTTCATAGTTTTTGAATTCTATGAAACTCTTCTTTGGGGGATGGCTTCTGTCACA
Source organism: Lagenorhynchus albirostris (assembly GCF_949774975.1). NCBI lineage: Eukaryota > Metazoa > Chordata > Mammalia > Artiodactyla > Delphinidae > Lagenorhynchus > Lagenorhynchus albirostris. The sequence continues at coordinate 34,440,310 of NC_083115.1, read as the reverse complement.
TTGTTTGAATCATGACAAAAGCCACAGAAAAGATCAACAGTGCTGGGAAGGTAATGATCTTTCCCTGGCCTCTCTCGAGCTGGTTGTAAAATTTATAAGGAAAGTTCTATCCATGGCCTACATAATTTTTTGGTGAGGCAGTAGAAATTGATGCCATCTATCTAAAAGAACAAAAGTTGTCCGTTTAGGTATCTGAATGTTCTCAGCTGCCACAAATCTTGGAGACATCTGGGGCTATTAAAGGCACAGTAGTTTAAGTTATGGATGTGCGATTCAATCATCTATCTTTTGACTAGGTGATAGGGATTAAATACGGTGCTCTATTTTGTAGGATGTAACAGAATTACAAAATACCATTCCTGCCCTTGGGGTGCTTAGAATCTACTAGGAAGATACAAACATTCTGCATCCGTGAAACACGGAGTGTTTTAAGAGGAGCTAACTCTTATCAGAGCAAAAATTTTATGTCAAAATGTATAAAATAGTGTAAAGAAACTTTTGCCCCTAGATTAAATCCTAAGACTTCCCTTGAGTAGTTTAATTGTGGGCTCATCTGAACCTCAAAACTTTCAACAAGTTTTTTTTTTTTGGTCAATGCAATTTATATAACTTTAAAATTTTAACATAATTTCAAAGTTACAGAAAAGTCGCAAAAGCAGAACAAAAAATTCCTACACACCTTTACCCAAATTGGCTACCTATTAACATTTTGTCCCCTTTGCTTCATTACCAATGTAATTTTATAAACATGATAATGCAGAATAAAATGATTTCATAGCAATCATAATTAATCAATATTTTTTAAGATGTTTCAAACTCAAGTTAAAGGGAACATCACTTTGCTGCCAGGATCACCAAGTACAAATCTAACCACAGCCTTGAACTGGCAAGCTCACTGGATTCGTTTCAGTAGTTTTTGAGAGCAGAACAAAAGAAAACATGTATGCCAAACATCTGACAGTTTAAATGAAAGGCAATTCTCTATTTCCATCCTGACTCTAGATAGTTCTGTAATCACCTCATTTGGGAATTTTCAGGGCGGCGTCACAGCAGGAATTTCCCCCAAATTGGGTGATTTAGGACCATCAGCTTGACGAATCAAAGGACCACAGATGGAACGGGGCCTGGAGACACGATGCTCTGAGGGGCTCTGAGTGGGATGCTAACCGGCAAGTCCAGGTACAGGTGCGCAGAAGAATTTGTAAGATATTTTTCAGATTGAGAAAACGAAAGTGTTTGGGACGACTTCATCTGGCTCGATTTCGGATCGTCCTAACCGCTCATTAAAAAGAATTAAGGATTAAGCTATGATTGTGTCTCAGTGACTTCATCTGATAAGATAAAGGTAAAGGGAAGCAAGGAGGCTTTGCTGAGCACCACCTGAACGCCAGCACTGGCCACTGGAGGAGCCTCCGGCTTGACCCCAGGGTCTCACCACACTCATCATGGACTCATAGGTCATCTTTTCTTGAAAGTCACTTTAAACCAATCACCTCTAAAATTCTAATGTCTCCTCCCACCTCTCTCATCATAAGGCTTGGACAAAATTGGGTATCAAATTTTAAATATCTGTGTGAGAAGAGTTCTGCCAACTTTAAAACATTATTTAAATGTCAGTGATTACTTTACCAAATAATTGCAACAGCTGCCTTTAGAACTTGTGATTCTAGAAGAATATTCACTTTCAAACCAAAGGATATCCTAGGTACTCGTTTATGTAATACTGCTACTAATAATGAACACTTCATGAGTGTTAATTACGTGTCAGGTGTGATTCTAATGTCTTTACCGGAGTCGTTTAGCCTCACTACAAACCTATGAGATTAAGCACTATTATTATCTCCACTTCAAAGACAATGACATTGAACCACAGAGAGTAGGTAATTTGCCCGAAGTCATAAGGCAGTACGTGGTAGAGCCATAACATAACATCATCTGTTACAGGCTGACTGGAAACCATGCCCTCTGCTAAGCACCGTGTCCTCTGTGTATGAAAACACTGGTCTGACAGTACGTGGACAGAGAGAATATTTATGCTCTACCTCTCATGAGCCCTAACGCATCCACTAAAATACCTAGATTCTTCAAGGCACGGTTAGGTTTGATCAAATAAGTCATTCACCAGGCAACACGAAATGGTTGAAGCTACCAGAGAGCGCTTCACTAATCGTTGGACGGTGGGTCATTTCAACTGTGTACACAGATCCCTACTCCCACAGCTACTGAGGCACCACCACAGTGTTCCATAAGCACCATGTGTCCCTACAAGCGAAGACTTGCAAAAGCACGTTTGGCTTTATTTGGGAGATGATGCAGGACCTTTCAAATGCACTGGCTTTTCCTACACTGCCCTCAAGAAGACAAACTGGGCAAACAATCATGTATGGTGGACATATTGCTCTAGCATCGCCTGTCCTCAATCCAGGAGAAAAACTGACAATAACGCAGCCATCAGCTTTCCTGTGCTGTCAGTGTCTCTTTGGCAGAGGATAAAAGTAGGCAGGACTTCTTTAAGTTATTTTCAGACATCTTAAATAGTCCATGGGCCTCTTCTGTGCAAGGACGCTGAGGGATTTTTGTCTTGATTTTAGAATTATGCAGGGGAGTAATGAAAAGAATGGCATAAAAGAAACAGAGTATGAAATATTTCTGTGTTTTCACTAGCATGTAGACTTTTTGTGGTTTGCAAATATTTACATTTATATTTACATCTATATTTATATTTATATTTGGCAGACCAGAGACCTGAGGTGATAAAGATAAATGAGAAACGTGCCCAAAATGGGAGCATCAGTAACTCAACACAGCACCAAGGCCTGGCCAGCTGCAAACGACACTCTTAAAAAAAAATTGTAGGTTGTGAGGAGTCACTAATAAAATTAATTTCTAACATGGTAAAAAGATAAGACATGCAGGATCATGTTATCTGCCTTAACATGCACCTCCTGAAACACTGTCATGTGCCAGGTTCTTCCTGGACAAATGGACTTCTCACACCTTGCAAACCCACAGAATAGATTGCAAGTTCATTAAACTGCTTGCTGTCTTTCAAGAGGTTTTTTTCCCCTACTTACAGATAGTGTGTAACAAATTAAATATCCAACTGAAATAATGAAAATGTCAATACTTGTAATACAAGTTTTTCCAAAAAAAAGAAATTAAAAATTGAAAATGAGTGGAATAAAAATGTTTTCCCTTTTTTTCCCCCTCCCTTTAGACATTCTTTCAATTAGAAAGGAGACCAAACTTAAATTATAGCTACCAATTAATTTTTCTGCTCTCTGGCATGTGAAATAAGCGTCTTTCATTAAATCGGATATTAAAGCTCATTGGTTATACAAGGAACCTCCAGATTAATAGACTAGAGTTCTCCAGTTTCAATTATTTTCTCTACTTCCTAATATCGGTTCAACTGCCCCCCTTTCCCTGGTGGGGCTTAATCTCTCACTCCTATTGTCCCTAAGTATTTAACTGACTCTTTCCACTACTGTGGGTCACTCAGTTAATCTGATCTTGAGGGTACAACCTCCTTGTTAAAATATGCATGTGTGTATGTGTGTGTGTGTGTGTGTGTGCATGTGTGTGAATTAGTAGTTAAGAAGGGCTTTCTTAAGATAAAACCAGCAGCAGCAGGAAAAAAAACAAAACAAAACAACACAAAAACAGCGCCAGCTAGGAAATGAAAGTGGGCAATTATCCAGAGCTTTTGTTTTGCAGCCATATACACTCACATGTTTGCAGAATCCCAAACGAATAAGGAGAGAAAATAAGGAATCAGTCCTGACTTCATACTGTGTATAAATTAAATTCCTAATAGATGATCTATAAGTTTGCTTTTGTTTACATGAACCTATTATTTTAGGAAGCAATTCTTAGTCTTACAGATACTACCCCTAGTATCAAAATTCATTTAATGGATAAAAAGAAATTTCCTGAGACAACAAAGATGGGGTGTCAAGTTAAACTAGATGCCTAGACCATTGAGTATTCATCTTAATTTCTGGGAAAAACACATTCTTAGTAATCAATTTGCATAAAGCCGGCTTTTTGAATGATGGTTTATGATTTACGAAAAAGTCACTCTATTCTTAATGTTATACATTATAACATAGTCTTAATTAAAAGAATAGCAATTTTTTCTGTTTGGTACCACCAAAGAAGTAATCCAAAAGTGCACATTTTTAAGGTATGTTAAAAATCTTATCAGTACTCCAAATACAGCTGAGGAGAGCTTAACACAGGAGAGGAATTGGCCTAATATTCATCCACACATTATTTTTAACCCTCCTATAGATATTCCACTTGTGGTCGCCTTCCCTTCACTGTTGAATCTGTGTAACAAGCTGTATGTAAGATTTTCCCGTATTTCGCATATTCCAGGTCTCCCACTGTGTCCTTGAGTGCACAGGCAAATGGTACTCGTTTCCTCCTAATCAGGCACAAAGGCTCTCGTCCAAACTTCATTCTTCAGCGTCTTTCCGTATGCTCTGTCAATCTTCCTATTTTGAAACCGTTGGTCACACCAGCCAATGTCTCTGCACACGGCCTTGACACTTTTCCAAACTCCATAAATGTGACTTCCATTCCCAGGACTGGCTCCTGATCATTTTATTGCTCCCGTATCGAACATTTTGCTAAATTGTAGTTCTTAGACCCTCCCTCTTCCATCTCTTTCCAGAGACACACTTATTCTCAGGGTTTAACTAAGACCTATTTTGAAATGCGTATCACCAAACATTCTGATGTATCGTCCCTAAACTCTTGTCATGAGTCCTCAAATCCTATCGGATTTTCACTGAGCCACTGTCACCTTCCATGTGGGAGAGCAGTAGCCAGCTTGGTCCTGACACTGCAGTGTTGTTTCTTAGGTGCTGAATCCTCATGTCCCAGTGCATCATAAACATTTGTTGACTAAACGAGTATTTTAAAAACCGCTTGCCATTTTCCACTCTCACTTGACAGAACCACGAGAGTTAGAGAGTCAGATTGGAAACAGAAGCGGCCTTGATTCTCACGACCCAGGAAAAAACTGTAAGAGTCTTCTCTGGATTCTTCTTTTCATTCCTATTCACGTGGTCACAAAGTCTAGCCAACCCTTTGTGCTTATTCGCATTGGTTCGTGGAACTGGATTTTAAAATTGCTGCACGCCAGGCACACCTGTTTCATGACACCACAGGAAGGATTCTCTAAGCTCTGGCGTGGTTCGTGCAAAATACTCACTGAAACACTCGAGTTACTACTTTGAGTCTGGACTCTGCTGATATATCTTATTACACAAGGTCTTTACCACCCTGCATGTTTCTGGATGGCAGTACCCACCAAGGTATTTGCATATGGTAGGACTCTGCATATAGTAGGACTCACCCAGTAACTCACTGAATTTATGAACAGATCATTTAAAATTTACCCAGTAACTTTATGACTACGGTTTTTCAGGATTTTTGGGAGCTCTGATTGACAGTGCCCAAAGTAATCAATAAAAACATTTTGGACACCGGGCTGTTTCCCAATATAAATTAGTATATGGATCATTGATTTATTAAGCATTATCTTGTGTATTTGGTTCCACAGCCTGAGAACCGAGGAAGTGAAATTTCTGTGAGGTTGATTTCACCAAACTAAGCATGGATAGTAACTCCACTGAGAAACTGCCTCAAGCAGCAATCCAGCTTCATCTTCTGTTAAATCTCCCTCACTCGGCACCTGATTATATAGTATTTTGTATTGCTAACTCTTTTTAAAAATTTTACTTATTTATTTATTTTTGGCTGCGTTGGGTCTTCGTTTCTGCGCGAGGGCTTTCTCCAGTTGCGGCGAGTGGGGGCCACTCTTCATCGCGGTGCGCGGGCCTCTCACTATCGCGGCCTCTCTTGTTGCGGAGCACAGGCTCCAGACGCGCAGGCTCAGCAGTTGTGGCTCACGGGCCCAGCCGCTCCGCGGCATGTGGGATCCTCCCAGACCAGGGCTCGAACCCGTGTCCCCTGCATCGGAAGGCGGACTCTCAACCACTGCGCCACCAGGGAAGCCCTGTATTGCTAACCTTAATGGGCATGTCTTGTCTCACGTTGAAGACCGTCCACTGATTGGAGGGGTGCCCTCTTAGCATTCTTTCCATCCCCCCTCAGTTCTATGCCGTGTTCCTACTAGGTCTGCCTTAAATAGTTCTTGTACAAAGACTCAGCATTAATGCCACAAGAATATGTGTTCATAGAAATTCAACATAAAAAAATATAAAATCAAATTTCAAAAAACTGAAGTGATATCCTATGTAAAACGTGTACATCACAACGGGCATTTTGCAAAGGTCTGGATAAATATTTACAATGGTGTGCTGTAAAAGCCGATTTAGACGTCTCCGTTAATATTTTTAATTATGTCGGTTCACGAATATTTTACTTCAAATCACTTCTTTCTCCTTGCCAAATGGAAATGATCATAAGACCTCTTTTGAAGTCAAAACAGACCCTTTACTAATAAAGTAGAAAGAAGAGGAAAAAATGCTATCGAAGAAATAAAAAATTTCTTTTCCATACACTTGTAGTAAACCTAAGTTCTGCCTATAAAAACCAGTTAGTAAGCTATGAAAATTCATTTAAAACTATTTAATAGCCTTGTGATACCAACTCACCCACTTTTACTAAGATGGCGCTCTTCACAGTACACACTATTTATTGAACTTTTCATTTTTAACCTAAACATTTTCAAGTCAGACAGATAAATGATGAGACACATGATCTTTGATGTGGAAAACACACTCAGTACGGAACTGTGTTGTGGATTACAACAGATTTCTCTGGGTCATAAATTTTAAGTTAAAAGTAACAATAAATTTGCGGAAAGTAAAAAGGCTTTTAAACATCATTTAAAAAATGGACATGAGACAGTACTTGGATCCTATACAAAAAAATAGTGTTCCTATTAGAGAAAGCGATTGAAGAAAGTAGGAAGATGGCAAAAGTAAATATACTGGCCCCCAATTTAGTCTTTGACACAGAGAGACTAACTAAATATAATACTATCTAAGTAACTCACGGAGACATTACATTTTTAAATTTATTAAACTTACTACTTTAAAAAGTTTGTGAAGATTTATTTAAATAGTGCATTTTCGCACAACTGTTTTGTCCGCTGAAAACTACTTTGTATCCTGTTGAAAGTAGGCAATACTTACATGTAAAATTTGGGAACACTTGTCAGAGCTCAATAAATTAAAGGTAATTTTCAAGCTTATTAATAAAATTTCCTTGGTTTGTAAAGACTGACGATCATAATACTATAGTTTTTACATGAATAACATTAAATTCTGTCATGCAAAATTACAGATAACACATTTTAAAAAGTAAGAAACATCAAAAGTCCCACTAGATTGCTTTACATTTAATAAGAAAAAACTCACTTTAAAATGTTTTATGTACTAGCTCAGCAGGACACATGTACATCATCACTGAAATTTTACGTTGTCACTTAACATTTTCCATAATTTGTCTAAGAAATTAGCTAATGTGTTTTTATTCTTGCTATTTCTGTTATAAATCTTACAGAGATTTTTATTTTTCTTAACTTGGAAAAAGATCAAAATGCTTGCAGATTTCAGATTGCTATTAGATGTAATAATTATACACTAAACTAATTACCACTAAACCAAAACCTGACTTACAACGAATTAAATTTTATTACATCAACACAGAGCATAGATTTTCAGTTTAACACAGGGCGCAGCTATAAACACGAGTCCATCAGCCTGCATATTTATTTCAAGTAAAACATCTAGGTCAGATTTATAAAGTTTGAACTTGGCAGGGTTTGTAGACTAACTTGTCAGTTTCACAAATCTACTAATTTGCCGACTTCTAAGAACAGAGAAAGGGGCTACTTGCAAAGTGAACGTAATGCATCATTGCCAAATAATTCCCATCGTAGCCAAATGCGTATTCTGAAAAGGCTACTACGTAACGGGAAAAATCAGGGAACGCCAAAAAGAAATACTTCCCATCGTAGCCAAATGCTTATTGTGAAAAGGTTACTACGTAACGGGAAAAATCAGGAAGCGCCCAAAAGAAATAATTCCCATCGCAGCTAAATGCATATTGTATAAAGATTACTACGTAACGGGAAGAATCAGGGAATGCCAAAAAGAAATAATTTATTTTAAGTTCGGCCATGCATTTTATTTGTGACTTCACTTTTTCTGAGATTACTGACATACACCACTGCTGAGTCTTGGTTTCTTTTCAGTAACATGGAAATAAGAAAAACATGCATGTTATCTTAGAGGAATGCAAGTAACATGAAATGCAGACTCTTTAGCTGAGATGAAAGTACCCATTTGTTTACTGTTTAAGGAACCAATGCAGATTGAAGTGCAACATCAACTGTAATTAAGCATTCATCTCAAAATAGTGGACACGGAATCTCCATTCATTTTTCAAGAAACTACATTTAAATTTGTCACTCACAACAATTGGAAAGTATAAGAGATGCACTTGATAAACTTTAATTTTATAAAAAAGAAATGTTTACTTTCTACCAGATGGTAAGATTAAATTACATAAACACTGTCAGCAAGTTGAATCCTCAGATGTATTCATTCCCACCACAGAAGCTTCAAAACCTGTCTATAATTTTGTAACTGATGTTTAGAAACAGCTGTAGCTGGCATAGCTACATCTTATATACGTCAGCTTTAAAGGATTAAATATTTTTAACCCCCAACGGAGAGGTCTTTTGCTGCTAACAAGCCTGGAGTAAATTACACCGGAAGAGATTATTCCATTAGAGTTATCTCACACCAGATATTTGGTAAACAGAACGGTCCAGAATCGTAAGTGTTTCATAATTACTGGAAATTCCGTTTGATTTGGGCAAAAGAAAGATTTTAAATGTACAGCACTTTCTGATAATAAATGTAAGATAAAATCTTCTCTAAAGACACTCACATATATCTTCATTAATATTTTAGATGGTAGTAAATTATACATTTTTTTCTTCATAAGAATTCAGTTTGTCTCAAGAGACTTTTTTTTTTTTCCTGGTTTAGATTTGCACTTCAGTTTTTTGTAGAGTCAGTGTATCTTCTATTAAGAGTTTAAAATGAGTTTTACAATAAATGTTTAAAACCGATGGTAGAATCGGCAGGGTCTACTGAAATGCTACACTGCGAATTTTGTATTCAGTTAATCTACCTGAGGGAACACAATTAACCAACCTAACTAGCTAGACTTCAGGCTTCAACCACTTGATTTATGAATTAATCTAATCTAATTAATTTTCAAGAAGCATTGATTAATGGCAGTCAAATGTACAGATCTTTGGAGATGAAATCCATCAACACGAATGTGTATATATATATATATTTATATATATATAAACGTGTGTATATATGTGCATACTTATACTATATATAGTATATATATATTTGTATATACACAGCATGTATATATACATATGTACATATATACACACATTTATATATTTTGTATATTATATATATAAACATACACATACATATTTTCTCCCATATAATTCTCATTTTTAAACCTTAATCACTGTGGACTAGGTGAATAATTTTTAAGCCTGTGAATACAAATGTTCTAAAAAATTAGACAAATATAATAAATAATTATACATAGTGTATTCTTTTTTCAGAACATATAATAAATGAAAACTGGTCCACACAAATGAAAAGGTAAAATCGGATGACTGATTGAGGCACTAGAAGAGATACCAGCTTAGAGAAGAAAATTCAACACAATTCAACAGAAACTCCCCAAATTATAAATTACACATATAATTTGTGTTACATTTAAAGCTACATTCTAAACTTGTACGTACAGCATACTGCCTTTATGAAGATGGCTTTTTTTTGCGGGGGGGGGGCAGGGCGGTGGTTAATCACAACAATACACTCACAGCAGAGACTTTTACAAATACTGAAAGAGAACAGTAAGATGATGAGGTGGTTACTTTCATGTGCAGCTTCTGAATCTAGTCTCTTTCATTTATAATTATATATAACTCACCTAGCTCTGAGAAGTATAAAGCATGATGGAAATTCAAGCTTGTGCTTTTTACTAAAAATCATTATAATATTATCCAAATTTAATGCACTGACTGATAGCCTATATCATAAAACAAGTGTAGCTCTACAAGGGAAGTAATAAGTCATTTCTTTGAAAGATACATGTAAGCACAAGAATTCTTTTGTCCTCCGCGTGTCACTCCCATTCTTTATCAAATTCTACCGCTGTGATATACTTCCTGGATCTAATTATACATTTAGATTGTGAATTAGCATAATCAATAGAGTGAGGCGAGCTATCTAACAGAGAAATGAAGTTAGGCTCTTATTTTACACAAGACAAACTATTTATTTCAACTTTCTCTTATTCATTCAACTTTCTCCTAATTATGTGAAATTTATACTCCTAAGCATAATTGGATGAAACAAACTTTTTGTAGTTTTCAAGAGGAAAGAAGGCATCCTTTCTGATAAATGTCTTCATTTTGTACTACAAGATGTCTCTCTCTGTATCCTCTCATGCTTTCTGATTTTATTTTTATAAGTGTGAGAACAGTGAAGATGCCAGCCATTGTAGTCAGTCAGCTAGAGCCCCAGCAAAGATTATACAGTGAGATGTTATCTTGGTGGTTTCACATAAATACTGAACTTGAAGTCCACCTGGCTCCTTGGGATCCACAGCTAAGCACAGAGAGCACCCCCAAACCCACATTTGATTAGCTCCATTTTATAGATAACTCATTTTAATAATCCCATTTTAAAATCCAACACAGAATGTCATACACCAAACCAACTTAGTTCTAAACATAACTTGCTTCTCTCTACCTTTATGACGTTCTAAGTCTTAAAGAAACTAGAATTTAGCAATTACAATAAATAATGATACCTGTGTAAACACTGGGATTTTTTTTTTTTAAAGGGCAGCAGGAATTGGGTTAGAAATAAATTTCAAAGTCCATCATAAAACTACTGAAAATACTACTTCCATACTCTGGGCACTTTCGCTAACTGTTTTGTGGTTTGGGGGGGTGAATTGCCACAGATTCCCCTGGAAGCTGCAAAATGACGGCAAAATCGGCTCCAGGGATGATGCCCCTAAAATGGCTGTTTCGAGATTCATCCGTGCTGAATGGCTGCGACTCTTGAGGTCTCTCCCCTCTGCCTTGGGTTCTAACATTAACGCCGAAGCCCAAAAGAACGACTTTAGAAAAAGGTGCTGCGACGTTATCTGCCTTTTTTAGTTTCCCGTGGAAAGTTGCAGCTGAGCCTGAAGAAAGTATGTTTTAAAAACCTGCTATTTTATTATGCCTGTGGGAGAACACCCTTGCAAAACAGCGGCGTTAAATATGGGATCTTTACTAAGGGGTCAGCGGAGCTACCGGGTTAATGACTGTATGCATACGTATCAGAATCTGCCTTTCCACCTGCCCCTGCCTCACCCACAAAGGATGAGTGAGAGAGGACTCAGCCTGCTTTCAGGTTTCTCTTCAATTTGCTGCACACTACAAGCACCGAATAGAGTACAGCAGCTGTATGAATGTTTCCAAAAGCTCTCAGAGATCCTGCTGGAAAGCTGGTGTCCTAAGCACTACAGGAAGACATCTGCTTAGCCTGCGCCTCCAAGCTGAACACGGAACACGTGTGTCTGGGCCTCATTTGACCACGCGACTCAGAGCAGCTCAGCAGAGGGTCAGGAATCAGATGGAACAGGTAAGAAAATTTGCTAGTACATCCGGCCACAAAGGCAGCCACAATCACAGATCAGTTTATAAAGACTGACCTTGCTTATGCATCCCAAGTCTTTGCGAAGTGACAGGTGAACGTGGCTCAAATAAAACGAAATTATAAAGTAACTTCTCCGGCATCAGAAGCTTCCTAAATATAAGGCATAATCTCGGCTCTGATGGATGTTACAACGTAGGAAGGGAAATCCTAAAATAAATAGTAAGTCTTGACCATTTAATTGCTCCACTACATTTGCCAAGTCCTAAGAAAAAGTGAGAGATCCATGTTTCCCTGAAGGAGACGGTGTTTGAGATGAGGCTTAAAGATTGATTAGATTTAAATCAGTGGTTTCTCAATCCTGACTGTGCTTTACAGACACCTGGGAAACTCTTTAAACTTACTGATTATGACCATGTCCTAACTCCAGAGATTCTGATTTATCAGTCTGGGGTGAAATCCCGGTGCTGTTTTTTTGTGAGAACTCCCTAGGTGATTCTAAGGTGTAGTTATGGTTGAAAAGTGCTGAATAAACAGAAAGTAGATGGGAATGTTCCATTTTCCAAAATGAGGAAGAATAAAAATTGTAAAAAAAAACAGGCTCCCCCTTAAGATGGTTAAAAATCTTTTGGGGGGAAAAGAGTACAGAGACTCTAGCACTAGCAGTGTGAAGTCAGGTTTTAGAATCCTGAGTCTTTCATTCGTTTATCATTTAACCAATAGGTGTTCACCAAGGACTACGTATAAAGTGCTATATCATATTATTGGTAAAAAAAAGGGAAGCGATACTAGCAAGGTCCCCGGCTTTATGGGCTTCACAATGAAGTGGAAAAGAAAGACATAATAAGGGGGTTTGTGTTATGTGCTGTTTTAAACAAGGGATGATAGCATCCTTTCTGCATACTTAAAAGATCCCTCCGGCTGTGATGTGCAGAGAAAGATGGACGGGGATCCAGACTGACTGCAACGAACCAGTCAGGAAGCCCCTGAAGGGCTCCCACCCAGATGCCACAGGACCTCGGATTAGCATGGCAGCAGTGGGGACAAAAGAGGCATACGGTTTCATGAGATATTTAGCAAGTCAAATAAAAATAAACTAGACACTGCGATGAACTGGATATAGGGAGTGGAGGGAAGGAAATGGCCAAGGACTGGTCAAGGTTTCTGGCTTGATAACTAGGTGGACAGTCCTGTCATTCCCTGAGTTCGGGGCCAATGGGAGAGGCTGAGGTTTTTGGGGAAAGAGCCCACGTTCAGATCCCATGTTAGTTCTAGGAGCATCGGAGACACCCAAGAGCTTATGCCAGACGGTTCCTTCCGTGTGCCCAGCACGACCGTAGGGAGGACGTGTGGGCCCAGCACTACCCCAGTTTATGCTCTTTGCGCTGGTATCTTACCATTCCCTCTGCCCACTCTCGCTCTCAAATTAGCCATGCTTGGATGACAAATTATAAGGCCCCCCCTAGATACCTAGATCCTCGGCTGGGAGCCGTTCTGAGTGGAATCTTTGTGAACTGTCTACTCATGGGTGAGCACCGAAACCACGGGAGGCAATGATATCATGGTGGTTGGAAGAGCGGACACAATGCGAAAGTAGGTCTAAGGGCTAGTTTCTGAGGAACTCCAGTATTCGCAGGCCAACTAGAAGAGGCCAAGACACTAATGCCGCAGAGGAGTAGCTAAGACGCAGGGAGAGGTATGAGGAGGTGTCACAGGGCAAAGGGAAGCCAGCCCTTCACGGAGGATGCAGCTGAGGTCAAGTTCAAGGACGACTAAGAAGTAGGCGTGGCTATAGCTACCTATTCATCCCAGCCTTGCTTTTGTCCCCTTTAAAAATAAGACGCTTCCCCTCTATGACCTTTACATTCCTTCCTATAGTTAGAACCCTTTCATTCTAAAAAACTGAAAGTGCAGAATGAAGTAAATGATAAATAGTTCTACAAATACTATACTACGGGAGCAGAGAGAGATGAACCATGAATTCTGCTGAGAGCCAAGGAACAAGTTCACAGAGAATATTTAACCGGTACCTACAGGAGGGGGAAGGCTTGCCCTGTGCTTGAGGAAACGGTAAGTTGGTCTGTGCGCAGTGCGCTGTGCACCAGAGACCCACTGGGAGGCGAGGTCAGCAGAGTCCTGCAGACCGTGAAGAATACACCCCGAGGACCACACTGAGAAGTCTGCGCTTCACCCGATAGATGAAGAGGGGCCACTGTGAGTTCACGGGAGTGACATGCTCAGATCAGGAGACTAGGAAGAACACTCTCTGCAGGCAATGCAGGAAAATGGGTCGGAGCCAGGAGAGACTGGTGGCAGGAAGCCCAGTTAGAGGACATCTGCCGTCATCAAGATGAGGGACGGTGAGAGCCAATGAGGAGGAAAAGTGGTGGTGGGTTCAGACCCCAGAGAAGGGAGGACGCGCAGGACCTGATGACGGACTGGACATGGGGGGCGAAGAGTCAGAAAGACGGTTCTCACGCTTCTGCACGTGTGCCCGAGAGGGTGAGTGTGCACACACTGCAGGGGAGCTTGGTCCTCAAGCCCGAGACCGGAAATACTGTCTTAAAAATGATGAAGTTGGGGCTTCCCTGCTGGCGCAGTGGTTGAGAGTCCGCCTGCCGATGCAGGGAACGCGGGTTCGTGCCCCGGTCCGGGAGGATCCCACGTGCCGCGGAGCGGCTGGGCCCGTGAGCCATGGCCGCTGAGCCTGCGCGTCCGGAGCCTGTGCTCCACAGCGGGAGGGGCCACAGCAGTGAGAGGCCCGCGTACCGCAAAAAAAAAAAAAAAAAATGATGGAGTTGAGGTGCCGTGGAACTGACCCCACCCTCCATGTTCCTCCCTTCCTTGTGCTCCTATGGCTCATAGAGCTTGTGTTACCTCTTCCTTCCGACTGAACACCGCTCGATGCTGTTAGTACTACTGTCTAATTATGATGCGTTCCTTTGGGACTCCTAAGATATACCACTTCCGTATTTTTGCGCCCCTTTCTCACAGAGCCTAAACCAATGCTGGACTCATACCAGATGCTTAATAAATGATAACTTGATGAAGACACCGGAGCTGGAAAGGGACACAAGGCTACCTTCCACTGGAGCCAACTACCATTTCACAGACAACTGTTTACAATTTTCTCATCAGCAAACATGAAGCAATCCGATGGGCTAATAGGTTAGTGAATATGTTTTGTGCCATATAGATTTTAAAGAAACAAACATACAATATATCCAAATGCTAAGTAGTTCTGTTAGTGAAATAGAAACATATGGTTACTGTGTTCAAGGTCGTTTCATAATTATTTCTACTTAATATATCAATATATTTTAAATATACGTGATAAATTTGGGCACCAAATTTCCACGAAAAGTCTCCTGGAATATTTAAAATACTGTGATTTAAATAGTATGTACTTAGGTCATTCCAACGATAATGTGAAAAAAGGGATCATACATTTTCATTTAAAAAAAATGAACCAGAATGTACTTAAAATGCTGAACCTGTTAAGACAGGTTTTTGTTTTTTGTTTTTTTTTCCATAAAATATCCTAGTTGTCTGCCATCATTAGGGGATGTGCCTTTGGGTAAATTTTAAAGATGAATCTTACATTCCTTGAAATAGCAAAAATCTTTTCACCTGTTTCGTATAAATATTTGTAACATGTGTCACACCCATTGCCCCCTTTTCTTCCCTAAATGATGCTGGACCCTCACCATGAGTGCTGGCTGCTCTCATCGGCACTGTGTATGTCGCCCCCAGGGTAAGACGCGGCATGCTGTCACTTTTCCGGGTATCCACAGACCAAATCCCTCTCCTTAAACGTACCATTTCTCGTTGGTAACTTGTCACATCAGAGAATCAACGCCATTAAGAGTTATTCATGAATTCAAAGTAGGATTCTAGGGAACAGCCCAAGTAAAGAGAAGCAGCCCCATGACTGCTTTTTTGTTATTCTTACTTAATTCAGAGCTAATGATGCAGCAGTCTGGCCGCTGGAGAAGCATGTCGTCCTCTCCTGAGACACACACACGCTCACACCTGTTAGTTATGGCTAACGACATACCTGATGCTACGTGAGCCCTCTCCGTGCTTTGTCTCACTTCATCCTCACAACCAGCCTGCACGTGGGTATGTTATTAGCAACTCAGCTTTATGAAGCTTAAAGTAACCGAGAGGCACAGCTGGGACTTGAATTTTGGTCTCCAAATCTGACTTCAAAACCTACACGAAGCCATCCTAGAGAGCACGATGTTCGCTCTAAGATGCTACCAACAACCACTCCAGTGACTGAACTCACCAGCACCCAGCATGGAGAGCGTGCAGGGCACCTGCCAGGCGCCTGCTGACGACACTGCCATCAGCCCTTAGCATCAACCTGTAGCTCAGATGAGGACACGAAGCTCAGGGATGGGGGGCTGGATCCAGGGTCACACAGCAAATGAATGACAGACGCAGGACCCAAGCGACCTCTCTGGTGACAGAGCCCAACTCAGAAACCACAAAACAATGAAAACCACTGAGAGCCCCAGGAATCTCAGGTGTCCTCTTTACTCAGTGAAGGCCATGGGTAAGACCTAATCCAATACGTCACGTTTAACTTTGGATTTTCCTTTTCTATAGAAGTTAGCATCTGGATTCAGACAATATTCAAATTCAGTGTAAAAGAAAAAAAAAAAAAACTACATTAGCCATAGCTCGCTCCTGGACTTTCCCTCCAAAGTGTAGGTGTGTTCAGAGTGTTGAGACCTAGTCTCGACTATTCAGTCCCTGATGGGAAGAGGACAGACTTAGGAGAGAGGGCTGTGATGTGGCCCTTGAAAGGGCCAAAGCCTAGATAGAGACGCCTGTCACTTAGCCCTCTGCCGCCTTGGCACGAAGAACGCTCCCAGAGGGCTTGCTGGCAGCCCGGGTTTCTGTTTTACAGCAGGAGAAAGTGTACTGCAAACTGAAAACATTTTCTTCTCCAAAATGGGGAGAAGAGGATGACATTTAAGACAATCCACAATCTGGCCCGAAGCGCTCTCTCCACGCTCATGGCAGATTTCTCTATGGGCTGATCCTCTGCTCACTCGTGGCCTCCCCAAATACATATGCAAAGCTCTGCCTCTACACCACAGGTTGCAAAACGGTGGCCCAACTGTCAAACCCAGCCGGCAGTCATGTTGTGTTTTATCTGTGTGTTTTGTGGCTTTTTTCATTTCTTTCTTTTTTGTTTTAATGAGCCAACATTCAAAAATCTAGAGATTGCATATAATTCACATGCTGGCATTTCGTGAAAAATCTCACCACCTGGCAACACTGTTTCGCCTCCACATGGCAGGGACGAGTCTAGAGGCGCGACGGGGTGTCCCCTTTCGGACGAAGCCCGTGCCCTGCAGTGCGGAGTCCGTCACCCCGTGCGTCTCTGACTCTTGAGGCTGTGTCAATACCATTTATTATCAAACTTGCTCCATTGCTTTTCTCATACTGAGGAAACATTTCTCTGTCCCTGTGTCTCTTTCGAAAGTGGGAAAAATGAAAGACAAAGAGAACTACATACTTCGAAGGGATACGAGAGAGCACGTATTGGTGGAGACGTGAAAAGGTAATACGCAAATAACCAGGTCAATTTCTTTCACCTAGGGTACCTGCCGGCGCTGCGGTCACCTGTTGGTGAATTCATTCCGGTTTGTTGTCCTGGATCTCTCTGTTGCTATTCCGGTTCCCTCTCCTGAAGTCCCCTGACCTCTGTACGTCAACTCCTGTCTTTTTCCAGAGATCTGCAGGCTACAGCCGTGTTTACTGTTCTCATCTCAATGCTGACACCTCCTTGCTGGAACTATACGTTTAACATGAATCACAGGTAATCTGAGAATAACAGAATCGTGCACTTTCAGGACTCGAGTGGTCCTGGATGATGCTGACCTGAGTGTACAGGCCACAAGCCTTTGGAGAAAGGAGCTATTCGCCAGTGAGGACACTTGACGCTGATGTGGAGTGAGGGGAGATTTCAATCCTGTATCAATTATTCACTGATGGCTTCCTCAGGGCGGGCACTGTGCTCCAAGCTGCGGCTGTGCTGAGCCCAAGAGAGGGGATGGTCTCCTCCTTCCCAGGGTGGGTGTGGGCAAGTGCGCAACAGTCTGCCAGGTTATTACACAGGGAAGGAGGCAGATGGTCAACCTCTGTTGTTCCCAGGTCACTGGCTTCCAAAGCCCCCCTCTTCGGGGGCGTCAATGGCCATGCGCACGTGGGCTGGGGAAGGAGAAGGCGGGCGTTCTGAGCCACTCGTCTGTCTAGTCCTTTCATCACTTGTGAGCCCCCCGGCACTCCCACTGTTTGTTAGCAATGGGACATTGGAAAGGGCCTCCCCGGGTCCCTTCCAGTGTCCCACAGAGTTTCAAGGACGTTGAGGTCCGTATGGTGTTTCCAATGCTAGAAACTCTAGTTTTGGTACTCCCTTCAGTTGTCTGGCATTTAAAGATTCATGGGCTATTAGCACCCAATCTGACCAAAGTAGTAATCCTTCCATCACTTCCTTTGGCTTTCTTAACAACCTTAATGACTGTCGGTTTTCTTTTATGTCATGTTCAACTAGAAGTGAAAACTTCCTGTGGGTCTGAGATCGTGTCTTTTGTCCTTTAATCTTCCCCAGAGCACAATCACTTGGACACAGAACAATGGCAAAACACATGGGGTTTGATTTAAATGAACCAGGAGTGGGAAAATGCCTCTGAATCAGGTGCACACTAAAAGTAAAGAGAGACATTCATAGCAAGGCAGAGCGTTGTGGCATTTATATAGCCTCGTGATTTTTATAGGCATGACTGCAGTGGCTCATTATTAATTATTTCTAATATATTAAATATAAAAGGGGAAATTTTTAAAGTTTTGAGTGGTAAACAGAACACTTCTTGCCCTGAACAACTCTCAACAGCTCCCCTGAAAGTAAACTAAATATGAAACTAAGCATTGCTTGTATTTTGGCCTTACGGTTTGAACACCTTTTCCCACATTCAGGACCCTTACATGAAAAGAAGCCTAAGAATGATGTACTACTTATGGTGTCTGTCTTCTCTAAAAGAAGCCTGATTTACCAACCCCTCGGCCTGCCCTACTGGTACTCCACAGAATTTTCACCAGGCAACAGATATTCTCTATAATCTCAAGCAAGAAGGAAACAAAAATAATTGTGTTTATAGGCAACATCTTTGTGGATACTGAACTCAATAATTTCCTACACTTTTCTAATCCCAGAAAGTACCTTTACGTATTCCTAGAGATCAGGCAGTCCTACTGTGCACAGAGACTGGAGAAAATTCTGATATTATAAAAGAGAGAGATTACAAATAAAGACAGGCTGTCCTCAAAAGGGGATAAATTTAACATGACTTAAGGCTATAGATAGCTAGAGTTTCCAGTTTTGTTCTATAAATAATATTAATGCAAGCAAATATGTTGAATTTTCTCCAAAAAGCACTCTCTCTAATTTCGACGGGGTTAAATCACTGTACATTTGTTAAGTGCCCATGTGACATCAATCATTCTCCAACTTGGCACATCAAAATAAATGCAAGAGGCTGATCAATTTCTCTCTACAATGTCGTATTTTAATGGGTTTTTAAAAAGTGAAAAAAGCTATCTTGTTTTGTTTAAATTGTGACCATCACTTTAGAAAAATGACCCATGGAAATGCATAACCACTTGATTCAGTGGTGCTTAACTCCATAAAAATGTACTTGTTCTGAAGAAATTATTAAATTTTCAGTGATTTTTATTGCTCAGTATCAGTGCAGCCTAAAGTTTTGTTGTGTTTTAATCCTTGCAAGTCTTCCTAATAACCACTGACATAATGATTTGAGAACAAACAGAATCATCCACTACACACAGCACAGTCCTACTCTCCTCCAACCTTCTTTTATCCACAGTTATAGGAACTTAGGTGCACAAAACACATGTATTTGTAATCATAATGGCAAAAAAAAAAAAAAGAATCCTCAAACAGCTGTGGCGACAGCAAAGATTAGAATCTGATACTGGCTTAGAATAATGAAGAAAGGGATTGTCAGGGTTCGGCTACAGAGCTGATGAAAGATAGAAAGAAAACCTGCTCTTCAAAATCCTTAATCTGTACTACTTTATACGCAAAATTAAAACAGAAATACTCTAAGAATTAGAAATGGTAAACGCGATGACTCTTTTGAAACCAGGCTATTATTTCAAAAATGTATTAAGCCTGTATCTCACTGATAATAAACTGGAAATTTGTACAATATTTACATAAAATATTCTAAGGTCTTATTTAAATTCTTCTTCCCTAAAAATCTTAGAAAGTAACTGAAACTTGGTTACCTCTTGCTAGTTTCTAGGTGGCGTTTATTTTTTAACATCATATTTATGCCAATTATAAAAGTCTAGAATCCTTCACAAAGGACTGAATTATCAACTGTCATATTAAAGTGATCATAAAAGATAATTTTTAAAGTAGTTTCCTTACAAATACTGTCAATTTAAAGTTTAAAAATGGAAAATATTTTTAGAGTCATATATCTTTCAGAACGGATATATATATTTATTTTTATGTAAAATCTTAAGAGGATAATAAGTCAGCACAGGAATATGAACATTATAAAGTCATCTTTTGACGTTTGTAAAGTATGTTTCAATGAATAAGTATAGAAAAACCAGAATTATTTTAACTGTTAAAAAAAAGTACCTACTTCCTCACTTTGCAATTTTTATAGTAAGCTTTGCTACTGTTTTTAAACTTTTAGAAGCTAGAAGTGTCAGAAATAAGAACCCATTTATTAAGGTAAATTCATTGTCCTAATAAACTGTACTTCTTTGGGTGGCATCACTTGTGTTTTACAATGAAAATGTCTTAATTGACCAATATTTGGTATTTGATTTTTGAACGGATGAACTGGTCTTCTATTTGATTTACATAGACTAAGTAAAAACTGATATGAAGATAAATACAATTAATTGTCCCACCTGACCACTCAATTTAATGTATTTTTTTGACCAAAAAGGTCTCCTTTGAACATGACACCCTTCTCTCACAATGGTATTTAGAATTGTTCATTCTAAATGGGAATATAATAAAATAACAGAATAACCCTTTAAAAAAAATCCCTGACAAAAACACGCTCACTTTTACATACACAGAGAAAATTAACTAACCTTCATAATATGTGATGGTTTCATTTTCACATGCTTTTCTTTCTTCCTCAAGTTGCTCTCACTATTATTACTAGCACAGAGAAAGCTTACGAAGAACTTCAATCTGGCCACAGATGCGCAACCTTCACTGAGGCAAAAGCCACTTAAAGGACTGAGAACCTGGCAATAATTAGTTCACTGATCATCTGATGTAAGGAAAAAGCATCCTTCAAAACTTTTATCTTGCATCAAATTATGAACCTCTGGATTTTAGGAGCTGAATATATTAATGCCTAAAATATATATTTAGACTACAGTGCTACATAAATATTAGATCTAGGAAAGGAATCAATTAACTTTTTAAAGGAAATGAAATGATGGCCAGGCTAGTCTAGTGCTATTTGATAAAACCGCTGTGTAACAGATTCTGGGATCAAAGAATTAGGGGAGGACGTATAATCCTTCATCGAAGAGTGACAACTTGTCCACAAAGCCCCCTCTTCCTGATGGGATATTCTTTTAAAAGTAATAACGAGGACTTAAAAACTATGTAACACTCTTCCACCAAAATTAGCCATTAATACCAATGAATCTTAATCCTAAAAGAACCAAAACCTCACCCAGAAAGCACTGAGATCCTTTCCTTTGGAAAAGAAAAAGCATAATGTGCACTAAAAATTTACATCTATTCCTAAATGAAATGCTTAGATTCCAGGCTTAAAATTAAATGATAAGACATACCCCAGAAGGAATGACTTTTTCTAAAAAAGGCAAAAACAAAATAATAATAATAATAAAACAGTCCCTCCAAGGCTTACACTAATAACAATCTTCAAGATTGAGAACCACTAATACTTTGCTTTTACTCAACATTTAAAATTTCCACAGTGAATTATAGCCTTTTATTTTTTAACATCTTTATTGGAGTATAATTGCTTTACAGTGGTGTGTTAGCTTCTGCTGTATAACAAAGTGAATCAGCTATACGAATACATATATCCCCATATCCCCTCCCTCTTGCGTCTCCCTCCCACCCTCCCTATCCCACCCCTCTAGGTGGTCACAAAGCACCGAGCTGACCTCCCTGTGCTATGCGGCTGCTTCCCACTAGCTATCTGTTTTACATTTGGTAGCGTATATATGTCCCTGCCACTCTCTCACTTTGTCCCAGAAGAGAGAATATAGCCTTTTCAAAGCTCAAGTGGTAACTACACAACCAATCCGTATACCTTAAACGTGATAAACAGATACATTTAAGATGTGATACGTTAATGATCTGTGTTAACTCACATTATCATTTGCTGATAGCTAAATATAAAATTCACAACCTTGATGTGTTACAATTCCTATCTGAAGCACAATGCAGTTTTTAAAAGCTCCTTTCATCGGATGATGTGAGGAGAATTAATTAATGGCACCTTACAAAACGAGCACGCGTCCTCCCCTCCAGCTCCCTCGTTCGTAGAGATACCACACACCTGCGTTGTAGAGCAGAACTGTTTTACTGGAAGGTGCAGATTTTATATAAAACTTCAAGAGAAAGAGATTAGGCTTCTGTTATTGGCTATACTGATTCAAGGTTGATCCAACTTGCTAATATCACAGTTAAATGAAATGCAAGATTATATGAATTTTACTGAGATGACTTGAAACTAGAATATCAATAAATGATGTATCTTAAAATATAACATTTATTTTACAAATTCATGCTGGGCAACTTAAGGAAGATAATATAAATACATCATTCATCTTTCATTTTTGTAACATGTAACTTTTTCGTTATCTGTGTGGACATTGCACACATATGTATTAAGAAATATTCTCCAAGTGTCTCGATTATGTAAAATGGGATATTCGTTAAATCAAAGTATTTTTATGATTTCTAGAACACCAGATTTATCTAATCGTCTTAATTCCTTTTAGGTTTCTTTAAATACTTAGACTGGAGTTAGTGCAGGTTTTGATTACTACTATTTTAAAATCCCTTAATTATAGACTAGAGAGCATAGTACCCATATAAACACAAATCTGAAGCTGTGATTAGTGGAAACTAATAGATAAAAGATAAAAGCCGTAAGTGGAAAGTTTAAATTTAGGGTTTATTTACACACACACATATTAGTAAAACAATATTTGAATTTGAAAAAATATAAAATGAGGACTTTTTTTTGTTTGAGGCTGCAATTTTTTTTTTTTTTTTTTTTTTTTGCGGTACGTGGGCCTCTCACTGTCGTGGCCTCTCCCGTTGTGGAGCACAGGCTCCGGACGCGCAGGCTCAGCGGCCATGGCTCACGGGCCCAGCCGCTCCGCGGCATGTGGGATCTTCCCAGACCGGGGCACGAACCCGCGTCCCCTGCATCGGCAGGCGGACTCTCAACCACTGCGCCACCAGGGAAGCCAGAGGCTGCATTTTAACTACAATTTATTATGCTTCAAATGTTTACAAAAAGAATTTTAATAAATTTAATTTTAAAATTTCATCCTTTGCAATGATATATTTGCCTTGAAAGTAATAACACTATACACATACTACACCACCTAATGTCATACAAATTAAAACAACATAGAAGAAAATTATATCACCATCAAAACACAGGATAGCAAATATTAAAGTATTTTATCTTTCATAAAGTATTGATTCAAAGGCCCTGCTACACATGTAATTTTTAAAATTAGTAACAAAGAAAAAGGATTTTATTGGCAAATCAACATGCCAACACTGTTTACAAAATTTTTATGATGCCAGAGTCTTCTCTTTCAGAGACTGTATTTTCCAGGGACTGTACTAAGGAAGAAGTTTGCTCTATTTGAGTTTTTAATCAGAGGAAATACAGGACAGGCTATTCTATTAATAGTTGGCAAGAAAAAGTTAGGCAAAGACATAAAATGTACTCAAAGTGAGGATTCAACTCTGGTCTGACAGGTACACCTTACCTGAGTGTCGTAACTTTCATTTTTGTTTAAATTAAAATTTATTTCAAATGTTAAATATGCTAACAGCTTCACAGGAGAAAGACAAGTTGAAAATGAACTCAAAGTAGAAATACAAACTTAGGAATATATCACAGAGGGAAAACGTTCTAACTTGAAGGATAATATCGGGCAAGACGTTCACTTCAACCTTCACCCCTTCCTGGATCCAAAGTCAGCAACAGCTTAGTAAGGAAACAAACATAGTCTCTTTGTCCTAGAAGATACGGTTACTTTCAAAAGCATTCTAATTCTTTAGGGATGTCTCTTTAAGTATCAGTGAACATGAAAAGGTTTAACATTTTAGTTATTTTGATTATATTGAATTATTCTACAAGTATTATTGATACTATCACAGAATTCAGCAACAACCCTGTAGGAAGAATGCCTTACATCTGTGACAGCCAAGAGACAAAACATGCTTGGGCACATTATAGCTTTTATTCCTTCATGCTATTAGGGTGAGTCACTTTTCTCTATTTAAATTACTAGATTAGTTATTGTTTACAGTATTTTTCCTACCTTTATTATTCTCATTACACGAAATGTAAGAGAAAGGAATTTACAACTTCCAATATTCATTTTTTTGCTTATAAAAATGTAATAACGCTGTTCATGACACTTTTTGCTGTTGTTCTTCAGAGGAGAACTAAAAGTCACAGATTTGTTCTTCTAGAACTACAGGACTGACGACAGCTTTCTTTAGCTGGAAGTTATTATAAATTCTGAAGAAATAAAATTTACATCTGTCTTCTCCTGGTTTTCATAATTGTTTTAAGTGACAAGCCCCGTGTCAGCTTTTTTTGTTTTTTAAGAGCTATTTGAAGGAACCAATCGCCTGCCAATTTTTCCCACCTCCACGTTGACAAATTCCAAATTCTCTGATAAAAGTATTAGCAGAAATGTTACACTTTAAAAGAGCATTTGGTAGATGGAGGATAAAAAACAAGTATATTTTTCAATAGGTTCACTATGATAACTACCAAAATAAACACATCCCAACATGAACGCAGTTGCAGGTGCTTCCTGCAAACCCATTAAAATACTTCATGCATTTCTTGTTGCGTGAAAAATTAAAAATTAAATGAAAGTCATTTCAGTCTTGTCTTGTGACTCTCTGCAGAACATACCTTCCAGTGTGTGGTCCAAGTCCATGAGCTCTCCTATGATACCTCTCAGTACGGAGGCCAAATGCTGAACATGTAGGTGCTGGACATGCTCCTGAGGAAAGAAGGACCTCTTCTCTGGAAATGCCCCTGTTATCAAAGACACCTCACTCCCTCACACTGATAGGAGGTCCACAATTCTAACCATAAAAGATTCGTCGAGCTTCACTCGAGATGAAATCATCCATTCTAATAAGAGATTAGCTTTTCTTTTTTTCCTTTTTTTTTCCTGCTGGGGGAAGTAGGGACCACAAATTCACATCATCTTACTACTCAGAAATGCTTCAGAACCTGACTGAAGGAAGACAGTCATTACCAAGCCGTTATTTCTGTCTAAATTGTGGCCATCTCAAGAGGAACTATCACAACAATTCTGGCAAGTATAACTGATCATGGACAAAATGACAGAATGACTGAAATATACTGGTTATGAGCCTTATCTTCAAAGATGAGTGACCTTGTAAGTTACCTCCTAAACGATCCTTTAAAATAATCAGAATGGTTCTTGTCTCTACATAAAATTTATAAGTTGGTGTTTAGTCCCATTACAAAGGAAGTATACCTATAAAACAGAGCTGTTAATACGTTTCCTTTTCCCCGTCAACAAGAAGAACCATATACAATATTTAGAATTCCTTTGATGAATTTTTTTTTAAAAAACCAACAAAGTTCATATTCTCTTGCAGGGATCTAAAACGCACATACTTAAAGTGAAAAAAATTTAGAAGTTAATTTTCTCCTGTACTTACCCAATTAACTTAAATGACCATATATGCCGTTTATAGACTGCTTTTCCTGTCAGATACGCTGCTACACACAGAAAATGCTCAAAGGACTATCACAGCCTAAAAGATATTCATATTCATATTGTCTCCTCTTCCTCTCCCCACTTCTCTCTCTCTCTCTCTCTCTCTCTCTCTCTCCTTTTGGTTTTGAGGCAGAGGCCCAGTAGACCCGGTTATAAAATTATTATTATGAAATAACCTGATAATATGATTATTATTAAGTAGTATGATTCTCTCCCCTGGAAACGCAAGTCACATCATCCCTACTCCTGCAATACCTGAAAACACCTTATCAACACACAGAATCCCACACTAACTTTCATGTCATGGACCATGAACTTCCAAGTGTGAATATATGCGCTTATTTTTTCCAAAACACTTCACTTTCAAAAGGGATGTTCCCTGTTTTGCACGCTCCGGGTGAGCCAGAGCACTACAGATGTAGGGAAAATGACTTTTAAACGGCCACATCTCCATTAAGTGGTTGTTAACTCCTAATCTACAATACAGAATGCAACCATAGTTTGACGATACGATACACTCCATTCTACCCATGCTGCTTATTGCATTAGAACCATCTGCTATTTCACTGAAGCCATGGAACTCAGTTAAGACTGCCACCTATCACGAACTTGTTTGAAAAGTCAGGACTAGCCCTTCCAAGACTGCAAAAGTTACCAACAAGGGCAGTAACAGTCTCACCATTACCATCATCATCATCACCATCATCATCATCATCATCATATGATATCTGAGATGGTTTCAATCCTTCATTTACATGGCTGATGAGTATATTCTATGATACTGACATTAATTTGTACAGTGACTTATTTAAAGTATAAACAGGTTTGAGTAGACGTTCTCTTTTATGAGACTACTATGTAGCTGTTCTAACTAGCCAGTTATCAGAGTTACTGAATCAAAACCATAAAAAATATTATCAAAATTCTTTCAAATTAATGAGTCCTACAGTAGTTTTGGTATACGAAACATCTGTATATCTTAGAGCGTGTTTCTGCGCTTTGAGGGTTTACATTCTAATGGCTGGCTAAAAAAAGGCTTTGAAAATGGCCATTTAAGTCAACTATTTTAGTATTAAAAACTGTTCTAAATGAATGTTCTTAACTGGAAAAACACTGATTCAATGTAAATAATCTATGAGTATACACAGGAAAATTAAAATACAATAAACATGTTTCCCACCAAGTCTTTTCTTCCTGAAAGCAAAGAACAATGTCACTGTGGAACTTCACATGTATCTATAGAGCAGCTCCATCCTTGCTTAAGTATCCTGCACACCAGGCTACATTCGAATACTTATCTGTATTAATCTTAGAGTCTATGCTTTTAATATTTTATTTTACTGAGACGATAAGCACATAGCACAGTAAGCTACACGCCCAAGAAAATCTTAACGTGGTCTTTCAGAAAAGAATAAAAAGCGGATAAAGCTGAAGCTGGCTGGACACAACTAAGAAACAAATGCAAACAGCACCGCAGGGACAGTACCATCTACCATCTCTCCAGGTTTCCAAAGAGGATGAAGAATAACCTCCACATGCACAACCCCTCACTGTTAGGATTATACCTCCCACCTTGTGAAATTAGTATCACCCACGCGCGAGATGCAGATCTACAATTTTAAGAAATCCTTAAAAACTCAACTAGAATGTTGATATAAACAAAAAAGGAAATAACCTAAATGTATAACGTTCACCATTTATGACCCAAAAGATGATAAAACCTTTTGATGAGTGAGAAAACACACCTTGAGACATATTGTACTAGGGGGAAAAAGGCTATTTTAGTTGAAAATGTATTAATGAATTGCTTCTGCATGCTTTATCTAGTTCTTAGAGAAAGTTCAAATTAGGTCTCCCAAAGGATGTTTTAACGACGAGAAGTAATATTTTGAAACTCGTACAAACCATCACGCTTGTTTGGAAACAAATGACTTCTCAGGATGTAGAAGTATTACTATCAATCACCAACAAGTTAATTCTACATAATAAGGCAGGTTTGGATGCAAACTGGTCCATTGTGGAATGCTGTATCTAAAACTGATTACAACAGCACTCAAAATGAATGCAGCTCTCCAAACCACTTCTTTGCTCAGAAACATTAATCTCAATTAGAAGGAGAGCTTCATAATGGTAATGCTTGGTATAAAAAAGTATAAAATAAATCAGTTTTTATAAGACACAACAATTAATCAGTTTTGAAACTAAGAAATCTTTTTTTTTTTTTTTTTTTTGTTACTCATAAAAGTGCCAATCAGGACTCTTAAAATAGCCGGTATCTCCAAAATCAGGTTCTGAATGTGTTCTCAAAGAAGCTTACGTGACATAATATTTAAGACTCAGTTGTTGAAACTTTTCAGTAGCATGGCATTATTGTACTAGCTTTTGGTTACGCTTCTTTATTCTGAATGCATGTGAAATTCTTCCCCACTCTCGTTCTACTTTATTAAAACAAATACAACTTTCATTGAAAAAATTCAAAGGGATGTATGATTGATTGCGGATCAGAGTAAAAGTTTGATAGCAAGTTACTGTATTCTTTCCTGATATTCTCCATGTAAGTAAAAAAAAAAAAAAGTATGTCCTAAAAGTCAAAATGGACATTTGACTGTCAAATAAAACATTGTTAGACAAGCAACACGTACTTGAACATGCTTAACAGATTTCTACAGCATATCTTCAAGAAGAGGGCAGACAGTTCATTAATGCTGCTGAGTACACTGCCTCACGTAAGTCTAATACCTTGATGACATTCCTCAGCCACCCAGATACCAAATTTTTAAAGGGAGAAATACAGTTTAATAGGAAGGAGGTAAGTATATTAAAATAATCAGTATTAATAAACTAACAAAGTTGTCTTCATGGTGGTTTTCTAGCAGACTATGGCCATCCTCAGGACTTACTTCCCAGTACCGTTGTAGAAAGGACAGACTTCAGCATTTCCAAACACTCTCACAGCTATGGCAAAAATATCATTTTTTGTGCATCCAGCTCAAGGTTGATCAGGTACTTCCGATAGCACATTCTGCTCACAATGACAGGCATACAGGCTGGTTTCTTATTTGCCCGACTCTTTATAAAGAGAAAAATTACTCTTGGTTCTCAGAAGCAAAGATAAGAAACACCAGCTTGAACTTGCCAACTGGATGATTATTGTTTACCTAGGTTTTCTTTCCAAATAAATTTACAACTTTCACTCTATTTAAGTGCCTTCTTCTATGCAAAGGTAAGCATCCTTATCTTTCTTTGTCCTCAGTCTAATAAAGCACGTTGTTCCCTTTTCTAGCCAAAAAGACTCATGACACGCCTCCAAGATCATAATAAGAAAAGCCTCTGTAATTGACCTAAAACATGCTTTCTAGAAAATAAACAGAGCCATGCAAAATGATTCAATTTTGAAAAATAAGTACTCGGAATTCTACTATAAATTTATCTGCTTTATTTTAAATAACCGAGCAATCCTCATTAGGGTCGACGTTCTCTGTCTATGCGTGGCTAATGTGGATGCTACTGGCAGAGGATACGAATGTATTTTCCAAATATATAAGCGCTCCTACAGTTATTAGCATATAAGTACATTTTTCATTAAAATTGTGTAGTATATGTACAATATATTTGTCTTACTCAAAGGAACTACTTTTCCTCCTAATATTCTTCTAAAAATTAAAAATATATTTACTACTAGCAAAAAATAGTACCTTTGAGTAAGAGGAATATTAAAATTCATCAAAGAAAAAAGACTTAAGGAAAATGCAACAGGAAGAGAGATACACATAATCCTGAAATACAAAATAGAATAACTAAACTCATTACAACCCCCCCTCCTTAAAGAATTTAGGAATAATTTGTGAATGCCATGACATTTTAAAGTGGGATTAGCAAGTCATATTACTGAACTAGCCTCTCACTCTTAGAGCAAGAATTAAATATTTGCTCTGCATTTAGAATCACAAATCGGAAGTTTCAAGGCTCTTCCAAGAATGCCATATACTAAGAAATACAAGCTAGAAGTAGATAATTAATGAACATATTAAGGAATGCACAAAGCAAGATTGTTGGCATATCTGTAAACTCTTTTGTTTCAACTGAAACATTAAAACCGATAATGATTAATTACACAGTTACTCTTAATTCTAAACTCTGTTCCTGATATACTAGAAAGACTACAAGTACTTCTCCAGGCAGGCAACTGGGAGATGGGTGTGTGTGTGTGTGTGTGCCTGTGTGTGTGTGTGTGTGTGTGTGTGTGTGTGTGTGTGTGTATCGTATTTTAAACAAATTCACGAAAGGAATCAAATCACCAAGTTCTGTTCAGTTGCAGTAACCATCTTTTGGGATACTCTTCCAAGCTCTCCAAAGATGCCAGTCCTGTCTTCTTTTTTTTTCCTCCTCCTTTTGACAACAGAAGGGAAAGGTAATATGCCTGAACATATTTCTATTTCGAGTGAAAAGACCACCCAGTGGATTCTGCCAGAGCCTGCAAATGTCTGACAAATACACTGCCAGAAGATAAGAAAGAGAGTATCATGAAGACACAGTCCTCTTCTCGGGAGCTCAGCCGTCTGGGGCGCTGTAAAAAGTGTTTGGACAGCGCTCGCCCCCTTCACTTCCACCGCGCTCACCCCGAAGTCCCTGGAAACTTCCCTCTAGCTCTAAATCACAAGGACTTCGGAAACCAAAAGTCCTGGCGCTGTCACGCGCCGGAATTCCTCCTTACCCTTCCTCCGCGGCGAGCCTTAGCGGCAGATCACCCCCCAAGCGCCCTGAAGGCGCGGCGGTGAGAACGGCCCGCGAGCCGCCGAGGTGTCGCCTCGACTCCCGGAAGCCGCCGTAAAGACCCCCTAGCCCGCCGTCCCTCGCGAGGCGGACTTGGACCCCGAGCTGCAGGCGCCTCGGCCTCCGGGCGCTCAAGCGCCCGCCTCGGGACACCCGCGTGCCCGCCTCCAGCCTCGTCCGGGCTTCTCAGCTCGAGTCCCGTCGAGGCCCGCCGCTCCGGGCAGCGTCCCCGCCCTCCGCTCCGCCCCAGCGTGGCTCGGCGGGCGCTGGCGGAGGCGCGGGTCCACGTCCCCGGGAACCGGGCCGACGCGAGGGCGGGGCGGGGGCCGGCGGCCGGCCCCGGGGACAGCCCACCCCCGCCCCCCCGGCGCCGCGGCCCGGGCCCGGGCCCCCGAAAGGAAGGAGGGCGCGCCGGCGGCGGCGCCGCACTTACCGCGCTCTGCCCGCCGCGTCCACCCGAGCAGCGCGCGCGCACAGCCCCGGGCCGCGTTCGAGGAGCCGGGCGCGGGGGGACCCGCCGGGGGGGGGGCGGGCGGGGCGCGCGGGGCGTTACAACTTCCTTCCCGGCCCGGCGGCGAGGGACGCGGCGAGGGGCAGCGCGCGCCGGGCGCCGCGGAGTTCACTTTCTCGTCTCCCCCGCGCTCCCCCTCGCCCGCCCGCCCCTCCGCCCCCCCGCCCCGCGCGGCAGGCGAGGCGGGGCCGGCGTTTTCGCTCCCGGGGCCGCCCGGGAGCCCGAGGATGGAGGCGGCGGGGGAGGGGACGGGGACGAAGACTAGGGCAGGGCGGGCCGGGACCTTAACGGTGTGGCGAGGGGACGCGCCGGGCCGAGAGTGCCCGAGCCCAGGCGCGTACACGTGTCCGCGTGTGTGCGAGAGAGACGGAGAGAGAGAGAGAGAGACGGAGAGAGGGAGGGAGAGAGGGAAAGAGAGAGGGCAGCAGAGAGAGGGAGGAGAGAGAGAGGGAGAGAGAAGGAGAGAGAGAGAGGGAGAGAGGGAGGGAGAGAGAAAGGGAGAGAGAGAAAGGGAGGGAGAGAGAGAAAGGGTGGGAGAGAAAGGGAGGGAGAGAGGGAGAGAGAGGGAGAGAGGGAGAGAGAAGGAGAGAGAAGGAGAGAGGGAGAGAGGAGAGAGAGAGGGAGAGAGGCGAGAGAGAGGGAGAGAGAGAGAGAGAGGGAGAGGGAGAGGGAGAGAGGGAGAGAGAGAGGGAGGGAGAGAGAGAAAGGGAGGGAGAGAGAGAGGGAAAGACAGAGAGGGAGAGACGGAGAGGGAGGGAGAGAGAGAGAGAGAGGGAAAGAGGGAGGGAGGGCGAGCGGAGAAGCCAAACCTACCATGCGCTTTTCCCCCCGTGCGGGCCGAGCTGGACCGGGCGCTGATCGTTTGTAATCGCGGCCTCGTCCGCGCCGCCACTAGTCAAGATGACAGGGACTTTATTTCCTCTGCTGCTTCATTCAAAAAAAGAGCTTCCCGGCTGGTGCCTTTTTCTGCCAACGGGGATTTGCCGGCCTGGAGCGCGCTCGCCGCCCCTCCCTCGTTGCCCCCTCCCGGCCGCGTCGGGTTCGGGAAAGCGGCGAGGCTCCCGGCGGTGACCAATCAGGGCACCTGCTACTCTGGCCGTGATTTAGGGGTCGTCCCTGAGTAACACTTCACGCTGATGAATGGCCCTAGCCGGCTTTCGGCTCTGAGGACGGGTCCGCCGGCCGCAGGTTGCGAACACGAGTGGATGTACAGCGCCCGCTGCGCTTCCCACGCGCCAACGAAGTGCGTGGGGCGCGCGCGTGCGGGTCCGTCCCCTTCCTCCCCGCGGGGCCCGAGGAGGGGCAGGCGGAGGGCGCAGGTGGCCGCTTTCGACCTTAGTGGAAACACGTCCCCGTGCAATCAAACCTCCAAGCTTCTTCGAAAAGTACTGCCCTTGGTCTTCCACAGCGTGGGCACTTCAGGTCAGCTGAGTCACCCGAGGACGTGGGAGGGCAAGACACTGCCGGGGAGATGAGTTTCGAGGCAGGAGGGTGCAAATACGGGTTTCCACCCCCGGCAGGCGGCCCGTCCTTTACAGAGCGTCTGGAAACGGCCCGTGCCGTGCCTTCCTTTCCAGAGAGTCCTCTCTTCCGAGGCTGAAAAGTGCAAAGGACCTTCGGACAGGGGAGGGGGCTCTACACACGCAGACTCCCTCAGCGGCCCTAACTCGGTGGTACGAGCGTCCGCCCTCGGCTTCCAGCTCCGGGACTCTCAGCAAGCCGCCCTGGCCCGGGGACGGATTCTGGAGGCCTCCAAAGGCTGCGCACCCCTCATTCTCATTCCCTCCCCCGTCCCCGTTCTCCCCCCAGATTAGCAGCTAAACACTACCCCTGCCTTGACGTTGTTTGCTGTGGGAGGAAAATAAAAGTTTACTACTGTGTACTAAGCACTGTCACTTCCGACTCCCTCAAGTTCGCCGGGAAACCCTCGCTCGCAGCCCCCCAACACCAGGCCCGCCCCCGGCGGGAAGATGCCCTCCCGGGGTGGCTTTAAGCTCAGGCTGCGCCGGACCTTTGGAACAGCCAGCCCGCGACCTCAGGCGAGCACATCGCTGGCATCTTTCGGTTCGGGGACCCCGTGGCGGCCGGGCCGGGGCGTGCACGCTCTTGGGGCGCCCGAGCGTATCCCCCGGAGGTGGGGGAAGGGTAGTTGAGAATCAGTGCCCCGTGCCGCCCAGACCTGTTCCTGGAAACCTGGCAGAGGGGCTCATGTGCCTGGAGCCTTCTCTTTCCATCTCTCGCTCCCAGCTGCTGAGCAGAGGCTTCCACCGACCTGCATCTAACCCGACTCGGGCCGGAGGAAATACACTGGCATTTGTAACGACGTGCGGAAACAGACTAAGCCCTCGGAAAACCAGAACAATGCCTCCTAGAAAAGCCTGAGCCTTTAGGAGAGAGTTTCTCCACAGTCTGGGGGTCGAAGTGACACGCAGAACACGTGAACTTTCATTAGTGTATCCAGTCCCGCAGTCCGAGCTCCCAAAGTCGGTAGGTGACCAATCGCACTGCCACGCGTTGCATTAAGAAGTAGCAACAATACCTGAGCAACCCGACCCCGCTCCCAGGGCCCCCTGGGCGCCAGTGAAGCTAAGCACCACAGGCGCATCTTTGCTGAAGATTCTAGAGTCGCCGCGGGGTGGATCAGTCTCCTTCCTGCCACGTGCATTTCACACTTGGGGGGCGGGACAGGGAACCCAAGGCAGCGGGGTCAGATTAATTACTATCCCCCTCTCATTCTAGCCATTCTCATTTTCTTGAGAAAACTTGCCAATTACGAAGGCATGCCGCAGATTTTACATGACAACCACAGAAACTACTTAAAACTTGTGTCCCTGACAAGACCGGAAGGAAACTTGGAAGATGTTTCATAAATCACTGTTTGTAGCCCAGTTCCCATAAAAACATGGTAAGTTTTCAAAACTTTTATAAAGTGTCCGAGTAACACTCCCCCTGGTTCTTTCAGTACCTTGCTATCTAGGAATACACACACACACACACACACACACACACACACACACACACACACACACACACACACACACACGAGAAAAGATACTTCGCCCCAGCCCAAAGGGGCCAGACCAGAAGAGCTACATTACTAGTAGGACGGTGGGAGCCGGGGCCAGGGAGCTGGCGCGTTTCTCCTTTTCAGCTCTTTTTTTTTTCTTTTTCCCCCCCTAGAACCCTCATTATAGCTAACGCTGGTAATAAGCGTAGGAAACAATAGAACTCATAGAATTGAGAAATGGTAATAAATCTTGGAGCCTGTCTCTAGCCCAGCTCCCCGTCACAGGATATTCAAAGTTCTTCATTCAGTAGGTGATGCTGAACATTCACACTAATTGGCTACAGCACAGACAGAAGACTCTAGAACTCATTGGCACGGCCCTGCGCGCTCTTCCTGCCAGGCGCCGCCGGCGGACAAAGCATGCAGGTGTCCAGAGCAGCGCTCAGGCGCTCCCTGCAGCTACGCGCGTTCGGCTGGGGGCTCCGCGGCGTCTCTCTCTCCTCTTCCCTCCCTAACAAAGAAGTTCCGTCCTCCGAGGCCCTTAGGAGAAGCCGGTGTTGTGCAGGGCCGAACTGCACCGCACGCCTTCTCCTCCAAATGAACCCCTGGAAAGCAGGCATCCTGCTACGGGGCCGTCAGGCTTTCCGCCTCGCCGATCTGCTGTCGAGGGAGGGCGGGACGGTGGGCTGCTCACGCCGCGCCCTCGGCTGCGGTGGAAGCGCGAGCGAGCGCGGAGAAGAAATGCAAGACGTGGCTGCCTGTTCTGCAAACCTCTGGCTGCTCGCTGCAGACTCCGCCGGGCTGCTGCCGGTGACTTGGCCGTGTGAGCGCAGCCGGCCGTGCAGGGGACAATGGGACCAAGCCGGCGGCGTCGCCCTCGCGGGGGGACCCCCTGGTCACACTGATACGCAGCTCTCCGGAAAGAAAAAAAAAGAGCTGCCGAGCTCCCCTCGCAGTCCGCACCCCCTCCCCTGGAAACGCAGGCCTGCCGCCTTTGCAAGCCTCGGAAGAGTGCTGGGGAGGAAGCTAGTGGCCGGACCTGCAGGTTCACTTTGGGCTTGGGAAGGACCTGACGGGGCCCCGGGGCTCTGTCAACTCCCCACCTGAAGGTGAAGCTTGTCGGTTAGAGTCAGCTTCAGGGGCGCCTTCCCGGGGAGGGGGGGCGAGGCGGGGCTGTCAGTTTTCTCCTTCTGTCCTGAGGCCCCAGCCTGTAGCCAAAGGGGCTGGGTGGCAGCCGCTCCTGCGTCCCTCCCTTGGGGAGCGGCCGGCCCCCCGCAGCCGCTTCCTCCTTTGACTGGCCGGGGCTTTCAGGCGTGCAGAAAGGGAGTGCCAGGTCAGGCAGGTAGGAGGCTCTCCCAGGAGGCTCGTGGATACCACTGGACTTAAGAGCTGTTCTTTGGACTTACTGCATCTGCTCTAGCAAACTGAGGCCACAGAGACCTGACCGCCGAGCTCAGATCCGGGAGTTGCCTGGGCTGCACCCTCTCCCACTGACCCGACTCCAGGCGCTAATGAGAAAGGGAGGAAATGCCCGGGCACCTGACCTCCCAGCTTTCCTTCGAGAAGATCAGGAAAGCCCATAATCCGCATCCGTCCAAAAGGAGGTTATGTCTCAACCGACAACAAGTAAGTGATGAGTCCCTTAAAACAGGGGCTGAGGCTGGTAGCCGCCGAGGAAAACAAATCACTCTGCAGGTAGCAAGCAATTAATCTGGAGGACTGTACGTCACTAGGACTGAACCTGCACATGGAAGTCTCAAGCAGCTCTAAGTTCTCGTCAGGTGTTCCGTTTACCCCCCTTTTGCAAAAATAAGCAACCTATTCCCTCGGCTGTTCCGTTGCGGGAAACTGCAAAACAAAGATTCTGATTTGATCACTGACGATGTCATAAAATTAAATGACTCTTTGTAGTGGGAAATATGCTTTCATTACCTTGACTCAAGCAAGATGGTCTCTCTCAGCGCCCATGCCTTTTGGAGCCACTGAGTGCCGTGGCGATCAGACAAACAGGCCTTGAAATGGGACCGTGATTTTCGGGGACATTAGTCTGTGTTCCATGCGCGCCTCTGACCTTTGGCGAGAACACAGCTGTGAGGCGCAGTCCAACTGCTGACTTGGTTTTGCTTGAGCCACATAAAAGGTGCGGTTCTGCAAAGGAGTTTGAACACAGAGGCATCTTTTCATGTTTTGGGTTAACTCCATATATGGGTTTAAAATCTGTCAGATTATTCCACACTAAAAGATGTAACCTTTATCATTCATAGTTAGCCTGTATATACAGTGAAATATTATTTGGCAATAAAAATAATTGAAATAGTGATGCAGGTTAAAATATGGGTGAAACTTGAAAACATTACGGTAAGTGAAAGAAACTACTCATGAAATATCATCTATTGTAAGATCAAGTACACCAAAGAGTGAAATATCATCTACTGTAAGATCAAGTACACCAAATAGACACAACTACAGAGACAAAAGTAGATTAGCGGTGGCCAGTGGATGGGGGATTGGAGGTACGAGAATGTTCTAAAATTAGACTGTGGTTGCACGACCCTGGGAATATACTACAAACTGTTGATTTGTACACTTTTCATGGTGAATTGCGTGGAATGTGAATTATATCTCATTAAAGCTGTTAAGGAAAAAAAAAGTTATGCTGGAGTGTCTTTTAAAATCTGTCATATTTTCTATACACATTTTAGTAAGTAGTATATGTACTGTATTTCAGGTATACATATAGTGTATTCGAGGTATAAGTATATAGAGTATTTAAGGTAGGCTCTAGTAGGTTTTATAAATTAGTGACACAGGACAATTTTGTCCATGATACAATGTCTGTTAGCTATTTCACAATCCAGGCTATAAGTTAACTTGTAAGCATAGGTTAAAAAAAAAAAGGCATCACGTGACTATAATTCAGTATCAGACCCATTGGAAATCCCCTCCTTTTCCACAAGTGCCCTCCCTTCTTCTCCCTTTGCCGACTCCCTAGTCTGGAATGTCTTGTGCTCTCAGCCCGCTAGAACATCTACTTTTGAGAGCACCAATTAATGACACACCCCTCCCTGAGAAGCTCTTCCGTGGTATTTTCGGCATGTAATAAGCGATGGCCCCATCTCTTCTAGGGGCCTTTCCCAGTAGCGAAGAACTCCTGGAGAACCAGGCATTGGCCTTATTCCTCTTTAAACCCACAGGGTCCAGCACAAAGTTCTGTCATATAGAAGACTCTCAATAAATGGCTGTTGAATGAATGAGTGAGCACACGGATGAAATATTTTCATTGTATTCAGTCATTCTGACTTTCTTTTAAAAAAAGGATATGTCAGAAACAGAACTGACTTTGAAAATGTATTTGCAAAGTATGCTCTTCCACTTTCCTGCCCATCCGTTTTGCTTAACAATTCTAGGCATGAGAGCAAGCTACATGAATTTAGCTCTGAACTTAACTGGCTTATCTCAGAAAAATATGCAGTAGTAAAGACAAAAATAATAGGAGGGGCTTCCCTGGTGGCGCAGTGGTTGAGAGTCTGCCTGCCAATGCAGGGGACACGGGTTCGAGCCCTGGTCTGGGAAGATCCCACATGCCGCGGAGCAACTGGGCCCGTGAGCCACAACTACTGAGCCTGCGCGTCTGGAGCCTGTGCTCCGCTCTTAAGAAGAGAGGCTGCGATAGTGAGAGGCCCACGCGCTGCGATGAAGACTGGCCCCTGCTCACCGCAACTAGAGAAAGCCCGCACGCAGAAACGAAGACCCAACACAGCCCAAAATAAGTAAATAATTTAATTAAAAAAAAAAACTCACTCATTAAAAAAAGATAATAATAGGAAAAGGCAAAGGCCAATTTGGTTTTCCTCTTTTTCAGTAAGATGTACCATTTATTGAAATTTGGGGGAAAATGTAGTAAGTACCTATTATATGCAGACGCTCTAAGAATTTTCTATTAAATGGGACCTGATTTATGAAATCTTTACTGTCTTCCGAATTTCCTTTGGATTTTTAACGGTAAGAAGTAAGGAGCCTAAGATGACTGCTTCTCATTTCTTCAAGACAAGGGTTCAGCTGGTATTGGGGAAACAATCTCTGTTTGTTCCTGTCTTCTCAGGGGGACTGTTTCTAATTGATCTGGCATGGAATTTAGTTGGAGATGTGTATGTTGCAACTGAAGCAGAGAGCCTGTATGCTTTGTAAAGTGATAACCATATAGGCCTTATTTGAAACACTCGAGGATTTTCAACATGAACCTGGGTTAAATTGAGCTATAAATTCCACTCGAATGTATACATCTTGACAAATTCATCATCACTTGAAGATAGATTCAATCCATGCTCCCCTCAGATTAATAAAGATGATGACCGCTGATCACAAATGCAAAGGTTCGTGGTGATAAAGTACCATAATGTTGTACTTGGCACTGTTTAAATGCAAATTGCCCATATTAAGCAGACATTTTCTACTGTTATCACTTTCAGTCGAATGGAAATGTTTAAAAATGATCTCTGGGTAAAGAAAAGGATATATAGGCAAATCTATTTCCTCTTACACTCTTTTCAAGTGCACTTCACTCTCATCGCGAAGATTTAGTTAAGCAAAAGCTCAGCCGAACTAAAAAGCAAAGCGGCTGGAAGTTACTTCGTATGGAACTGGATTCAGGACTTCCACAAAATAATTTATTTACTAGTCTTCATTTAGGGACCTGATCCATCATGGATGCTTCCAAACACAACAGACTTCTAGGCTCCCTTCGACTCCTTCTGAATATCAAATTTAGAGCTTACACTTTATTAAAGATGATAGTCCTAAGTTACAGATGTTGATGGTCCTTCCCTAGCAGCTTTAAATTGCCTTGAAAAAGATACAGTTTCTTTAATTAAAAAAGCTGCACAGAGCTAATCCCTCTAGCTGAAAAAAGAAAAGTTTTAAGCAATCTCTTTCTGCTCGCAGAGAGAAAGGCAGACAATACCATAACAGATCAGAAACATAAGCTATAGTGTGCAGCTAGGAGCACAGCAGGGAACTGAATTCTGCTCCGACTGTGTCATTTTTTAATCCCCCATCCAGTTTTCCCCCGTCTGACCTCATGCTGAGATGAAGTTATCAGAGAAGACAGCTTTACTCTTACCAATGAATCCAACCCTGGATCTGTATTATCCTCAGCAGATCAAAACACCGCTTTCATCAAATAGCATTATCTGCATAAAAGGCATGCAATTGCCCGATAATTTCACCCAAACTA
The DNA here is from genome assembly GCF_949774975.1 of Lagenorhynchus albirostris. Classification (NCBI taxonomy): domain Eukaryota; kingdom Metazoa; phylum Chordata; class Mammalia; order Artiodactyla; family Delphinidae; genus Lagenorhynchus; species Lagenorhynchus albirostris. The sequence continues at coordinate 34,400,966 of NC_083115.1, read as the reverse complement.
TGCTATTCATTTAAAGGACAAGAAGAGAAATGGAATTCATTCCTTTGGGGGGGGGCAGCAGTGAAGAGTGAGGCTTAGAGAGAGGCAGAGCCTAGACAAGCTAACTTACCCCCTTCACCCATGGGAACTTTTCTGTTTTTAAACACAAAATCCCAAGAAGGGGTCCATTTAAAAGTCCCCCCACTCCTGCGCTTTAAGATTAATTGTTGGAGGAATTTGGTGCAGTTTGAGTGACAAAAGTGTAAGTTGTGTAGAAAACTGGCAGTGAGAAATTACAAAGCTTGCTGATGCCATTAGCCATGCTTCCCTGAACCCCAATAAAAACATCATATCCAGTAAAATTGGAGAAGCATAAGAATTAGCTGAACAGTTGGATGGAGTTTTAACACAACCTTGCGTGGGCGGGGGAGGTGATCCTCCTGGAAGATCTTTCTATGCATCATGAGAAGTCTGAATCCTGAGGTTAGGAAGACAAAGATGTATCACACAATTTTGAGCGGATACTTTGAATAACATTTAAGAAACCTGAGGAGGGAAGACGAATCTCTTTTTGATTTAGAAAATACTTTAGCCTCCTTGAGATTTTCTTTTCCATTTTATGTTGAAACAGTCTCTCATTTGCATTGTAGATTGTATAAAATGTTATAATGGCATTCTCTTTAATGGAGCCTAACTCCTTATTGAATGACATCAGTTGTTTTGCTCAGGGTATCCTGATAGGTTAGAGCAATCAGACGAAACCATTTGTGTCAAGTAAATGGAATTACTAAAAAGTACTAAAACTCCCGTGTGGGTGTGGGTGACCTATTAGGTATATGTTAATATCCTTTAGAGTATGTGTTACTCACCATAATTTTAATGATTCGCTTGAAAATGTAACTCTTCTGCTCAGTTCTTTCAGAATTTATTCTGTAGACTGACCCTGTAAGAAATCCAGCTTAATCTCTACCCTTCCATCACCCACACAACAATTAAGCACAAAAACATGTAAGACAAACAATCAGGACTGCTTGGGAAAAAAAAAAAAAAGAACACAGTTCGCACCAGACGGAGGCTAGGAATACTCCTGGGAATGCATGAGACAGGTGAAGGGGCAAGAGTTTTCCCCCTTGAAAGAAACACAGAAATTAATCATGGCATATTTGTCATCATTGGCATTTTAATTACATGTATGTATTCTCTAAAGCGTCGAAGTGTAATTAATAATTGGGTATTTTTTCCATACCAACTTCCTGAAACTACAACTCAATACCCAAGTGCTCTGAGGCTAAATGTCTGTGTGTATGTATGTATATATATATATGGTCTACTGAGTAGTGAAGTTTGAATTCATGTTTCCAAAATAGAGCTTCATGACATACAAATTATCTTAAATTTAATGTGATTAAGCATTAAACGATGGTATTTCCTTGAATTTAATGACAGTACTATTTTCATGTCAAACTTGATTACAGGAACCAGCTTTCAGAGTGAACTGTTTAAAATCCCAAATCATTAACAGATCATTTAGGGTTCAGTCCCAGAAAACTTCTTGTCTGTGAAATATCAACTAAAGACATGGAAACAGAGAGGGGAGTTTCACATTTTGCCCACAAGTGTGTGCAGCGTGTGTGAGACTGATTTTAGAAGTCAGAATTTTGTCCGCAAACGCTGGGAGAGAAAAGCTGTTTCCATCATCAATACCACCGCGACTCTCAACACACACGTGTAATTTAGGTTGTAATTCATGCTCGTATACTATTTCCTCAAAGCACATCATGGACCACTACACCCACTACACCCACGAGAAGTGGAGACAGTGAGAAAACCGACCTCCTCAAGACTTTAGAACATTTCAGTGCAACACAGGATTTTGATCTGTTCTCTTTACTTTCACCCAAGCCTGTGTTTGATGCCGACAGATTTCTCTCAGAGATTGCAACTGGATCGTTCATAAATCCTGATTTCAGAAGTAAATTCAATCACAGTCACATGGGCCTGGGTTCTGGAAGGCTAAGCAATCGTCTTCGTGGACTGTGGAATTGTTTGATTTAAACAGCACTACTCTCAGAATATAAGCCGCCCGCATGGTGCAGAAATAGGCATTTCTAACATATTGGGTATTCTCTCGACTGAAACTTCAGTGCACTTTGCTTATACTACATTAAGACCGCAGAGACTGGTTTGCTCTGTAGCGTAATACATTACTAAGAGAGGAGAGTTGTGGATTAAGGCCATGAAAAGGCTAAAAGACTCAGATTGGAATAAAGTAAGTTCTGACAAGGCGGCAAGGTCTGATTTTTCGTTTCTCTGATGAAGATGTAGCTCTGGGTTCTGTATGGCTCAGGGAAAAATGGAAGGAGCCTGGCATTTCTGGAGAAGATGGGGAGAAAGAAGAATCTGGCCCAGGCAGAGTAAGCGTCCTGTTAACTGGCCACTTCTTTCCTAGCACTTGCCTCCAAAGCTAGCACTTTTAATCCACAAAATCTATGAAAGATCAGGATGTACCTTCCCCCTCTTTTACCCTTGGATAAGATATCTAGGAGAAAAAAAAGTAGGCCATGAGAAGATTACGAGCTAAGAGCCTTTTATAAAGAGGGAGGAAACTGGCAGAGGGAGAATCTGAGTTAGAGGAAAGCGAAGGAAGAACAAGCTTATACTGAAGAGAAACTTCAAGGATGCTGGGAGGAAAAGAGGGAGTCCGTGGGAGCCGTGGGTCCGGGTCCTAGCCTGATGCTCTGCTGTAACGGAGTCTCTCCATTTACACGGACGAGTGAGTTCTGGACTCCCGCCTCCAGAGTTTGCTGTGTTACTTAGAAACTAGATTTGAATCACACCCGGGCACAAGTCTTATCTATTTTCAAGCTTATTAGAAATCGACCTTTAGGGGGCAGGGGAGGGAAGGATTGGGAATTTGGGATCAGCAGATGCAAACTAGTATATAGAGGATGGATAAACAACAATGTCCTACTGTAGAGCACAGGGAACTATATTCAATATCCTGTGATAAACCATAATGGAAAAGAATATGAAAAAGAATATATATATGTATAGCCGAGTCACTTTGCTATATAAAAGAAATTAACACAACATTGCAAATCAACTATACTTCAATACAGTTTTCTACGAAAAGAAATCAACCTTTATAGTATTTTGCAGATTTTGATAATAAATAATTTTTACCATATTAAAATTGGATGATTATCTTGATAATAAATGGGCTAACAAAATCTGTGGTTGTCCGAGACCAATGTTTTTCTAACTGTGACCATTAGACCACATGTATCAGAATCACCTGGGGGTTCTTAATAAAATATACGTTCCTGAGCCCTACCTCAGCTCTGTGGAATCAGCACCTTCAAGGATGGAACCAATACATAGCACTTTTCACACGCTTTCCAGAGCATTCCTATGTACAGGGAAGTCTGAGCAATATTGCCCTGCGCTAAACGCTTTACATAACACAACTAGGTATTTCAGTTTTTATCATTAGCCTATTCAAGAGAACTCGATGCAAATAAATCTAGTTGAATTATTTTCAAAAGTGACACATTCCTATTTAAGGAAGAAACCCAAATTCACAAAATGAAGAAGGTGAGAATATCTGTCTGAAGAAATTCCAGCTGAAAATTCAGTTAACACTTCAAAGTTGGATTTTGAATCATTCTTCCGAAGAGCAGAAAAATCAGTGAGTTATAAATTGAGATAGCATTTTCTATGCGTCTTAATGGTTGGATTACTGAGTACAAATTTTGGCTGACTACATTGTTCAATAGTATATGTATGATTCTAAAATTATGTGGAGTTTGAATGAACCTTTAAATATGTATTAGTTCTATTTATTATCAGAAATGAAAGAATTCTTTGTGTGAGATGGAATAGAACTGATTCAACATGCACAGCTTTTAATAGAAATCAAGAATAGATATGTCCAAAATATTAAAAGCTGTCTTTGGAAGTGAGGCATTTTACAGGTCAGCATCCCAGGCTATCTCCAGGGTGGTTCTCAGAAGTACTGCTCTTGCTGAAAGCCCTTACATTTTTAACATAAAGCGTTCTCTCTACCCTAGCATCACTTCCTTCTTTTGCAATGACTTGTCTCTGAAGGATGTGACTTTCAACGAAGAAGTACTAGTATTATATGTAAGGATGTGATCTTGTTTCCCCTTACATTAAAAATTTAAAGTCCTTACTGTGAATAGTGGGGAAAGACATTCAAGTAAGTCTTTTTTTATATTGTCTTAACTGCTCGTTAGTATATCATTAGTCTACCTGGTCGTCATTTGGCCCTTCCTCCTACCCCGCTTCACCTTGCCTACATGAGTTCTTTCTTGCAGACAATGTGCTCAGCACCTAACATGCATTGTCTCCTGTAATTTTCATAACAACTTCAAAAATAGTTACTTTATTTCCCCCATTTTAAAGATGAGTCCATTGCAGAGTAAGTAATGTGGCCAAGAGCCAGGATTGATAACCCTGATTCCAGGGCCCAAACACTTAGCAATGACACCTATTTCTTCCTTACTGGAAACAGGAGGAAAAGAACAAGTTCTGATCATAATTTAGTTTACCTTCTATACATGTACACAAAACCATGTAGACACAGAAATACAAAGTCAAGCTTAATGAAAGAGAAATGCCTCTTAAAACAAACACAACTCTGACGAGAATTCCACAAAGAAAACACCTTTTTCTTTTGCTTGAGTCTGTTTTTGAGAAAAGTTAATTATTTTACAATGTGAAAAAAATGAACTCGACGCAACTTTAAATCCTGGTCCACAGCAAGATTATTCATCTTTCTTTACGTGTAAACAGATTTACAATAAAAATTGCTCCCAATATTTTATAATCCCTTTATCTATATCTATAAACAAAATTACTGCAACCATCAGCACTTGTATTAAAATAATGGCTTAAGGTTACACTTGCAGAAGATTTCAGTTCTCTCTTGAGAACTGAATGATGATTCTCTCTTCAATCACTAATCTCCACAGCATAGAGTTAAATCACTATTGTAAGGTCTGGATATAGTAAACATTTTGAATGATAAACATTTGTGGCTCTGATGAAAATTCTCCAGGAAGGCTGTGACTGCTCCAGTGGCCTCTAGCTTGCAGAAGCTGGTAATTCTCTTCAGAGGACCAGGAAAGTTAAGAAGGGCGGCTTGTAAGCTCACTGCTGCTTGAAATGACAAATCATTGAAAACCTGTCCCTGAGAACAGCTTGGGGAGTAAATGTGTATAATAATGGCGTATGTGTGGCTGCAAAACAATAATGAACCTGTCTAATCAACTGTTCCGAATAGCAGTAGATCACAGTGGAAGGAAAAATACACATCCTTATTGACCCTTTGTGCATTCTGTTACCCGTAACTCTTCCCAAAGGCAGAATTTAATATAAATAACTGAAACTGGAGTAGAAAGTAAACCCATTATCTTTTCTTCTTTATGGATATGATATATTATGATGGGAGGGTTATTTTTTTTTAATTTGAGTTTTTATTTTATTATTTTTAAAATTTTGATTAATTTTTGGCTGCGTTGGGTCTTTGTTGCGGTGCGCGGGCTTCTCATTGCGGTGGCTTCTCTTGTCGTGGAGCACGGGCTCTGGGCGTGCGGGCTACAGTAGTTGTGTCACGTGGGCTCAGTAGTTGTGGCTCGTGGGCTCTAGAGCGCAGGCTCAGTAGTTGTGGCACACGGGCTTAGTTGCTCCGCGGCATGTGGGATCTTCCCGGACCAGGGCTTGAACCCGCGTACCCTGCACTGGCAGGCGGATTCTTAACCACTGCGCCACCAGGGAAGCCCCAGGAGAGTTACTTTAGAAAGGACTTAAAGAACAGACTCATATTCATAAATCAAAAAAAAAGTGAACTATGGTCTGATCTCACTTTATTAATTTTGGTTATCTTCATAATGGATGCATATTAGTACAGATAAAACGTATTTTGTTGTGCTCCTTAATGACTGATAAACTATTATATTATTGATTGTACTGGGCACATTGATTTTACATGTACGGACAGGCCATATGTTGAGGATTAAGTTATAGGAAACAACTTCTTTTTCTCCTCCAATTCCCACCACCTTTAGATTTCACACTTATGTCAACACATTTCATGTCATAGAGAGCTACTGAAAGGATTAGATTAGTTTATGAAGACGGTCATGGCCCCAAATCCACTTGATACGCCAAAGATCACTATCACCACCAACAAACTGAACTATTTGTCAAGTAAAAATTTCATTTCATCCTGGGGTTAAATCTACCACACAAGAAGGAACAGAAAGTCTTCGCAATATCAACTTATGTCACAAGATGTTGTGAGAATCAAATGAGATAGCATTTAAAATTTTTAAAGGTTTCCATGAAGCTTATAATTAATATCTTTCACTTATCTAACCAAGTATAGTTCTTCCAGTTCAACTTGTGTAGTAAAAACCAAAGTGAATATAACGTATATTAGTCATCAGCTCAATGTGATGATTTCTGTGAAGTGATGCTACGAGTCTTCTAGGTTTGTCTTAATTTTAAACATTTATTTAATACCACCTGCACAGATCTGAAGATGAGCAAAAGGTATACAGGATTGAAAAATGGGTTCTCTCTTCCTGCAGTGATACATGATGTTGAGCCCCTGCACTCATTCAATAACTACTTCTTTTAATTAGTGAAGAAAATGTGCAACTTGGCCGAGTGCACTGCCTCGGACGAGGGAAGCAGACTTCTCAAAAAGAAATGTGATTTGTATGTGTAGGAGTTTGATCCATTTAACCTTATTAGTATTGATTTTCTATGGAGTATCTTTTTCATATCAAATTTTGGTGAGAATACCATCAAAATAATTTTTTTTGTTTTTTTTTTTGGCGGTACGCGGGCCTCTCACTGTTGTGGCCTCTCCCGTTGCGGAGCACAGGCTCCGGACGCGCAGGCTCTGCGGCCATGGCTCACGGGCCCAGCCGCTCCGCGGCATGTGGGATCTTCCCGGACCGGGGCACGAACCCGTGTCCCCTGCATCGGCAGGCGGACTCTCAACCACTGCGCCACCAGGGAAGCCCCAAAGTATTTTTTTTTATGTTTATCTAGACAAACTGCTTTGCAGGTTAGTATTTTAAATCAGTTAAACCTTTATCTGAAGGGGTCATCGTTTCTTTAATTTGGATAACTTAAATTGGACCCAAATCCTTGATTTCAATTAAATTGTACATTATTTTTGTAATCATAATTTCTCAGACCACTCTCTCCATCTGAAGTATATTTAAGAAAAAAGTTTGCTTTGCCTAAATTTAGAAAAAAGATACAATCTAATTTGGAGTGGTGAGCTATTCTGATTATGGTTTTGTTTCTTTGCAATATTATGACTAGATTAGAAACTTCACAATAGGAAAATTACTAGGCAACTCAATATAGATTTATATATTTGGAGATACCACAGATATATGTGTATATTCATGTATGTATCTGTTTCTGTATATGGATGAATAGATAGATAGATATGTCTGTATATCTGTGTTTCTTAGTATAGTTTTATACTTTGCTATTGTTTTAAAATAAACTAAGCTGACAGTCTCTTGGCAGTATTTACTCCCGGATGCTTTAAAAATAATACAATTAAGAATCTACCTTCTTTTTCTCGATTTACTCTTTTCTTAATACATATTTACACCTGTAAAAGAATCAGTGCATCACAGAGAACTTTCAGTCTGATATATAATATAAAGTATAATACCATCCTTTTTGTGAGATTCACTCTTCAATTACCCTTTTTTGGTTATCCTTTTATACCAAGAGCTTTTAAATTCTGGGTTTTCCCTGATTGGTGACATGTTGTGGTCTTTCAAACAAGGTGGTTCTGCTGATGCATCCAACAATTTCAGTTACTTCACTTTGTAACTTTTTCATCATATTCAATATTACCCCTTAAAATTTTTTGATACTTCTTCTTTAGGAAGCAAGAATTCTGAAGAGTGAATTCTGATTAATATTAAACAATATAAATTTGTCTATTTGTAAAAAAAACCTATGTCCATATTTTCCTTTTCTTTGTATTACACATTATGGAATAGTAGTAGATTTCCACATCTGTAATATAAATATTCTAAGCTAAGCACGTTTAGCTGCTAGCTCACAGTATCCATGCTTAACACAATTTATCTGCTACTTACTGCTTTTCTAAAACTATTTGCTTTAGCAACATTTTTTTTCAATAAAATAATGGTATTGATTTTTCAGTAAGGAATGGTATTTATTATGTGAATTCAAAATGACTTGATAGTGATATACTCTGTGGAATGCTAGCCGGCTATCACCTGGGGATGTAACCCTTATTCTAATTTTTTCCAAGTGCCTTGTTGCCACAGATTTTGCTGGGCAACCTTAAATTAAGGCATTTTCCTCCCTGATGACCTGGTGTAATTTTTTTATAATGTGAATAATTGTGATGACAGAATTAATTTGAGTATGAAAATATGAGGAAAAAAGTCATTACATTTAACTCAAGTTAATTGTTAATTTTGTGAAAGTAGATAGTACGAGCAAACTGAAATTTAGAATGTCAATTCCAAGCTAGTTTCTTGAGTTAATTTTTGAGTTTTTCAAGGGCTTAATATAATGTGAGGTATGATTTAAAAAGTAACAATTATTATTTGGTGATAAATTAGAAGAATAAAATATTTAATTCGAGTCATATATGTATACATGTATATGTACACACATATATATTTTAAATGAGGATTTCCAAAATTCTCAGATTTACTAACTAAATTCTTATTGTTATACCACAGGGTGATGTCTCATTTTGGATATGCAGAAAGAGAAAAATCAGTCAGTATTGAGTTGTTCTCCTTAAAGACAAATTGAATCTCAAGTTTCTTTTAATAGGGAAAAAGGAACAATTAAAGGGATATTTTAAATTACTGAAAAAGAAAAAAGTACACCCAAACTCAAATTTTATTAATAGCTCTTCTGCTAATAGCATAATTACAGATGACACTAAAAAATTCCTACACAGAAAAATGTATAAAAAGGTAACATCTATTATAACGGGGAAATGAATTACCACATAAGAGGGCTTTTTAGTTTTCCTACAGATTTTATTCTGTGGCTCTTTTGACCAAAATGAAAAGGCAAAGCATTATTAACAATACTATTCGGTAATGTAGACTGAGGAACTATTTAGAAAACATTACTATAATTACTAAACAAACCTATAATTCTTTATACTATATATTATTGGTTTCAAGTCACCACAATCTACATAAACTAAAATTCTGCCTAAAGCAGCTTAAACTTTCTAAAAACAAATTAATATTTTTCACCTAAAGCAAATATTTATTTAATAACTTATATTTGAGTGATAATACATATCCTGCCTAATTTATATTCAATTTCCTTAATATTCAAATTTGGTCTCAGTAAAATATACTTTAGTAAAAGAAAATTGACAAAGAAAAACAAGAGTACTGCAATTTTTTTCCCATCCCAAGTTAATATCCCTTTCGAAATATCCCAGTTTGCATGCTATATAGACTACGTAAAATATAAAACAAAATTTTAAAAGCACTGCTTACTTGATGACTTCGTTTTTGAAAAAGAGCGTTTCAGTAAACTTTGTCCTGCTTCGAGAGAACAGAGCTCCTTTTAAAAATGCAGCAAATAGTTTCGGCATGATCTTTTCCTTTATGTTTTATTTAAAATGTTAATGGAGTAAATCCACAATTCACATAATTTATTGGGAAACCCTTTTGTTCCAAATAATGCATTGTAAGAACAGTGATATCCAGGCAAGTCCCCTTACAGAACATGCATCAGTTCAGTTCCCTTTTGAAGCATATTGCAAATGCCCTCTAACAGGGCACAGCAACATTACATAAATCATCTTATATGAAAAATTAACATGACATCAAATATTTATAAATATTAATGTGTATGTTAATATAACCAAAGCTGTAACAAACAATCGTAACCTTGCCGAGTTCCCTAGGACAGGCGCCGCTGATAATGATATCCATTATCTCTGGAGGAACGCACAATTATGAAAGTTATACACAGGATGCTATGTTCTTAGCTGCTTTTAAATTTATCCATTAAATGTCTACCTTATATATGATATTAACCCTTTATGCACACATTCTTAAGAAATAGAAAGGCGGTTCTTGTGGGTATCTTAAAGATCATTTTTACTTAATCATTTACATGGAAAGTCCCTGATTTTTCATATGACTTTATGCATAATTGGAGTATACGGTATCCTACAAATTAATTCACTTGGACTCTTCTCATCAACATGCAGTTAAGTCCACATATGCATTTAAGCGTATGTATGCTACACCTTGTTTAAGAAAGCCACGCTTTGCAAAGATGGATCTGAGGTTCTGAAATGTAATATGCTATGCTATCCCCACTCTGCCCAGGAAAGTTCTCTTTCTAAGTGTCTGTGCTAAGAATAGGGTGAGAGTCAGGAATTCTTGGGCTTGACTGAACACAGGGCTGTCAAGTCCATAGGCAGAGTTTTGCTCAGACCCTATGGGATCCATGGGTCATAGGTGTGGTCTTCCAGCAAAGTTTTATTTGGGGCTCCTTTTCCAGATTCAGCACTGTCAGCAGGTATGGTTAATTCAGTCAACCAGCACTAAAGCAATGTGATTTCAGATGAGAGGGGAAAAGGCCATCATTTTGTATAAGTGCACTTGCTGCAGCTCAGTCAAATCAGGTTCGGAATCCAACAGGTTTTCAAGGGCAAAGCAAGAAGATCACTTTGAGGACAAACACACTTATGGATTGAAGATGCTTTGCTTCCCCGAAGGAGAGCTCAGTAAGAGGCCTCCTGAACCCACCCACCTAAACCTGCTCCCAGCTAGCAGGTTCTTCATTGTAAAGCACCCGATTTCTATTTCCAGTCTGACTCCTCAGTGTTACATATAGACTCTGCTTTTGCGGTGTTGGACTCTGGAGAGAATCTGTTCTTCGTCACTTACGGCGGGGACGGGTTTAGCTATGGGTAGTGGGGAAGAGGTGTGAGCCGTGTTTCTACTTTAAAGATTTTTGTCCATTTCTTTGATCTAGGCTTCTGTTTGGGGCATTTTCTTTCTGGATAACAATACTAACTCAGCTTATTTTACTCTCTGAAAAAGAAAATATATAATGAGTAATGTCTCAAGTGGTCCAAAAATGCCACCCAAAATACCTTCCAGTTAGAGATTCATTTTACTGCAAATTGTTAAAAATATAATAGACTTTAGATGGGATGTCAAGCCTAATACACTCTTTAGTACTAGTTGTTTTAATCATATAAGAGATCAAGACTTACTTAACTGGTATCATTCTACAGTGGGTCAGAATTTTGAATGGGATGCAAAAGGGTCAATTTGCAGACTAGATGTTACTTTGTTACTTATTGATTTAAACATGTATTTTATAGTCTTTCAAATCCCCCCAAAATATGTTATCATATTTGCTATCAGTAATTTTACCCTTTGGCCATTATCCCAAATAGTTATTGCTTTCATCTTAAAAAAAAGAAAGCTTTATCTTAACGTCTCTGCCATCTGCTGCCTCTTTTAATTTAATTAATTATTTTTGCTCTCCCTGTAAAAAAAAAATCCATAAAGGATTGCCTCCACTTGATGTCTCCAAATGCTCTACTCCCACCTTCCTTAAATGCGGTCAAGCTTTTATCCACAGAAGCCACTCTTGTCGAGGCAGCCCAGGATCTCTCCACCCTAAATCCCAAGGTCAATCCTCAGTCTTCATTTTACTTGAATCCGTCAGCAGCATTTGACATAGTATATCACTTCCCCCTCCTTAATACCCTTGCATTCACTTGGCTTTCAGGACACTGTATTCTGCTTTCCCACCTGCTTCACACGCCACGCCTTTTCAGGTCCTTCACGGATTCTCAGCCCCACCCTTTTAATTTTGGAGGGCCCCAGGGCTCAGCCCTTCTTCCTCTTTATATTTCTAGATTCATCCCTTGGGGAACTCTCGAGGCTCAAAACTTCAGTACCATTTCCGTGCTGACACCTTCCATATTTATATTCCCACTTCAGATCTCCTTCTCTCTCCTTAAATTCAGACTCATATATGCAATTATCCACTCGTCATTTCTACACGGTTGCCTAAAGACGCAATTTCAAGTAAATATGTGTGAACCAGAACTTCTGAATTCTAAAATCTACTCTTTTTGCAATCTTTCCAATCTCAGTCAGTGGCCACTCCAACACTTCCAGTTACTCTGGTCAAAACCCTTGGTGGGGGGCTTCCCTGGTGGCGCAGTGGTTAAGAACCTGCCTGCCAATGCAGGGGACACGGGTTCGAGCCCTGGTCCGGGAAGATCCCACATGCCGTGGAGCAACTAGGCCCATGCACCACAACTACTGAGCCCGTGTGCTGCAACTACTGAAGCCTGTGCACCTAGAGCTCGTGCTCCGCAACAAGAGAAGCCACCGCAATGAGAAGCCCACACACCGCAACAAAGAGTAGCCCCAGCTCGCCGCAGCTAGAGAAAACTTGCACTCAGCAATGAAGACCCAACACAGCTAAAGATAAATAAATAAATAAATAAATAAATAAACAAACAAAAAAACCCTTGGTGGTCATATTTATATTTGATCCCTCTCCTTCTCTCACTCCCCTCTTCTGATCTATGAGGAAATACTTTTTAGCTCTACCTTGAAAATATATCCAGATTTGGACCTATTCTCCATTTCAATCACTCTTATGTTGAGCTGCAGCCATCTTTTGCCTGTATTATTGCAATAGCCTCCCGACTATTCTCTCTCTATCTGCACTTGCCCGCCCCTAACTATGTATTCTCAACCCAGCGGCCAGAGTGAACCTTTCAAAATATGTCAGATGGGGCTTCCCTGGTGGTGCAGTGGTTGGAAGTCCGCCTGCCGATGCAGGGGACGTGGGTTCGTGCCCCATTCCGGGAAGATCCCACGTGCCGTGGAGCGGCTGGGCCCGCGGGCCATGGCTGCTGGGCCTGCGCGTCTGGAGCCTGTGCTCCGCAACGGGAGAGGCCACAACGGTGAGAGGCCCGCGTACCACACACACAAAAAAATATGTCAGATGATGTCATGCCTTTGCTGGAAATCCTGCAATGCTTCTACCTGTCACTCAGCACACGAGCCATGGTCCCTATAATGACTTACGAAGGCCTCGCATGATCTGAACCCGTTACCTCTTTGACCTCAGCTTCTAGAATCCTCCCTTTTCATTCCACTCCACAATCTCCTTGCTGTTCCCTAAACACACCAGGCAAGCTTACTCAAAGTCTTTATTCAAATTTCTTTTGCTCAGGGAGGCTTCATTTGAAAGCCCTATATTTAAAATTGCAAACGGCTCCTCCCCCATCCACTGGTATGCCTGATCTCACCTACCCCGCTCTATGGGATATTCTACTGTATATATTCTTTTCAAATTTAGGTGTAAGTCTACCTAAATATTAAGAAAATCTGTAGTAGGAGAAATATGAAACTGGTGAAAGATATCAAAGAAGCAATAAATAAATGGTGAGCTATTCCATGCTAACACACAGGAAGACACAATATCGTCAAGAAGTCAGTTCTTCTCAACAGGATCTACGGATTCAGCACAACCTCAATCAAAATCCCAGCAAGTTATTTGTGGATATTGACACACTGATTCTAAAGATTATGTCGAGAGCAAAAGGCCCTGAATAACCAACATGGTATTGAAGGAAAAGAACAAAGTTGGAGGACAGACACTACCCAACTTCAAGACTTACCATAAAGCTACACTCACCAACACAGTGAGGTCTTAGAAAAAGAATAGAGAAATAGTTCAGTGGAACAGAATAGAGAGTTCAGAAATAGGTCCACATAAATGTAGTTATCTGGTCTTCAACAAGAGAGCAAAGGCAATACCAGAAATCAAAGAGAGTCTTTTCACCAACTGGTGCTCGAACAACTGAACATCCACATGCAAAAACGTGAACCTAGATATAGTCCTTACACCTTTCCCAAAAGCGGACTCCAAACAGATCACAGACTAAATGTAAAACACAATAGGGAGGGTGGGAGGGAGGGAGACACAAGAGGGAAGAGATATGGGAGCATATGTATATGTATAACTGATTCACTTTGTTATAAAGCAGAAACTAACACACCATTGTAAAGCAATTATACTCCAATAAAGATGTCAAAAAAAATGTAAAACACAGAACTACAAAAGTCCTAAAAGATAACAGAGCAATAAACCTAATATTCTAGGATATAGTGGTGACTTTTTATTTTGATTTTATTTTATTTTATTTTTTTTGCGGTATGCGGGCCTCTCACTGCTGTGGGTTCTCCCGTTGCGGGGCACAGGCTCTGGACGCGCAGGCTCGGCGGCCATGGCTCACGGGCCCAGCCGCTCCGCGGCACGTGGGATCTTCCCGGACCGGGGAACGAACCCGTGTCCCCTGCATCGGCAGGCGGACTCTCAACCACTGCGCCACCAGGGAAGCCCAGTGGTGACTTTTTTGATACAACATCAAAACCATGATCTGTGAATGAAGTAATTGATAAGCTGGACTTCAATAAAATGAAAAACTTCTGTTATGTGAAAGCCAATGTCAAGAGAATGAGAAGTCTAGCCACAGACTTGGAGAAAGTATTTGTAAAAGACTGTTACTTAAAATATACAAAGAGGGTAGGATAGGGAGGATGGGAGGGAGACGCAAGAGGGAGGGGATATGGGGATATATGTATACATATAACTGATTCACTTTGTTATACAGCAGAAACAAAATTGTATAATTGTATAATTATAAAAAAAGTATAGTCGTAAAGCAATTATACTCCAATAAAGATGTTAAAAAACATATATACAAAGAACACTTAAAACTCAATAATAAGAAAATTAACAACCAGATTAAAACATGGGCAAAAACCTGAACAGACATCTCACCAAAGAAGATATACAGACGGCAAATAAATATATGAAGGAATGTTCCACATCATATGTCATTAAGGAACTGCAAATTAAAACAACAAGATACCACTGCACACCTATTAGAATGGTCAAAATCCGAAACGCCAACAGCACCAAATGCTGGTGAGGGTGTGTAACAACAGGAATGCTCATTTATTCTCATTCTCACCATTATTAATTTTACTTAATAGGAAATGTTTCTTATTTATACATCAAATATACACTATACATGTGTACGTGTATATACAGAAATACATTTTTCAAGGAAAATTATTTTATATACGCACATATTATACAAGCAATCTTTAGTGTAAATTCCTCCATCCCACCCCAAATTTACACCTTCTTATATGGAACTTAGTAGTATGGCGACTTTGACTATGATCAAGAAAAAAAGAAGGGAAGAAGGAGGAGAAAGAGAAGGAAGTGTTTTGAGTGGTTTAAATAGTTATTCAGAAGTTCTCAGGCTAAATTCTATGCATTTCACTCACAAGAACTTCTGAGTTCTTTCTCGGCAACTTGTACTTTGTAGAGAACTCTAACAAACTTGATTACATGGCTTTGAAATGTGTAGTGGTTTAGATACAGAAAATCAGAGTCTACCTATAGGCACTGAAAAGAGGAATGGTGAACAAAAAAATATTTGAAGTAGACAGAGGTACTCATAAAAGCTGGGCTGTCTGACTTCAGCTGATATAAAACGGAACTATCTTCTTGGAAAGTCATTGTGCAATATTTATAATGATGGCCCTGCATCATTAGAAGTTTAAATTATGTGTATAACCTCAACATATTCTGGTTAAGAAATTAGGAAGCAGTTCACTTAGGTAATGCCTCATCAAAATGGTTAAAAGTAGCCAGAGTGATTCACTTCCTGATGCTTCCAGAGTATAAAAATGTGACTTTCATTCATTCTCTCCCCTCTCCCTCCCTCCTCCCCCCCCAACACTTGATTTTAGTTATAATACTTCTTTGGTGTTTTGAGTTGTTTCAGACTCACTTTGCTAGCATGGTGTGGGTTTATATTTAAGAAAATACAGATATAATGAGATGCTAGTTCCTTGAGAGTAATCCAACATTTTCACCGATATATTAAAAAATGAATTGGGCATATATTCATTATTCATTTAAGTCCAGTCAACTCTCAATTATCTCTGGTAATAGAGAGTAAGGACAGAATGAACAGATGGAACCTATTCCTAGAGTCCCCAAACACAACTTTCAATCTCCTCTCTCTGAGTCCTTTACAAGACAGCAATGCTTCCTTTCCCCTTCTTTGTAGGCTCATTTCAGTTGTGGAATGACCTTAAGAAAAACAACCCAAGAGAGAAAAAAAAGCAAAGCACAGGATGATCTCTTAAATCCTCTGCTAAAATTAAGATAACAAATACAATCTTTAATGACTTATCAAAGAAATGAACTGGCATGATTTTTCAAATATTGTCTCTGCAAGTGTGGGTCACTTACAGATAAAACAGTTGATTGTCCTTTATTAAACTGCACCAACTATTTTGCAAACCATTTAATCATTTTAAAAGGCAGCTTTAAGAATATGTGTTTTAACTTTCAGAAGAGCAGTTAGATTTTAAAATGTGAACATCTTTATACATTTTATAGTCTGCAGATGAGGAAGACAAGGGAGTCTTTATTTAATAACATTGTCAAACATGGAATTAACAAAGTCTTACAAACATGCCATGCCATCCAGAGTCTCAGCATTAGAACAGGCTTCGTAGCTGTTCCTTAACTAGCAATAATATTGACCTTTTTACTAAGTGTGAACAGCATTTATTCAACACGGAATCAATACTGAACTGAAACTCCAAGGTCTTAGCAGCTAATTCTAAAGAACGTCACTCAGTAGAGATTCTGGGATGGTGATTAGCATAAATGCAAAAATGAAAAGATCCTGTACACAAACGGGCTCAGATTTGTATGCAGTTTTATATTTGATAGTTACTGAACACTGAGAAAAATGGGAACCAGAACTTGAAGGCTGATGTTTTTTCCCTTCAAAAAGAGTAAAATAAAATCCTTTCAGACACACAACAGAACATTATCATCTAATATCTGTTGTGCTGTGGGATGTCAATAGTCATTGATTACTTTCTTTTTGAAGACCCAGTGAAATCCTAAAAACTAGCATTAACTTTGATGTTGCAAAGGGTCACAGTATTTTAAAACACTATTACTGATGCTGCTATTTTTTTTTTTTTAATTCATCTGAAGAACCTAGTCAGATGCGTATTGTATACAAAAATCTGTGTTCCCCACAAGGTGATGAAGGGAGGGAAGAGAGATCAGCTTATGAATGTGGTTCCAAGAAACTGCTCTGGAAGAGAGGATAAGGCAGCTCATCTGGGAGAGAGTTCAACTGACAGTCATGGCAATGCGGTCATGTTAGTAGATAGATATTTGGGTGGAAAAAGAAAAAGATAGTAATTGTATTAATATAAATATAGAAGAAGGAAAAATAGGTACGGCATTGTATATGATGGATAGAATTTTTCTAGCTTTATAGATAGAACTTTTACCACTGAGAAAATGTGTTATTGTGGCCCAGCCTGGGGTCTATGTGCTCTAGAGGATAAACTGATTTAAATGTTAATTCTATTGACAATAGATTTTAAACTGGTCCTTCCTCTATTACTCCATCTCTCTGGGACTCTCTATTATAACAAAGAGAACTTGGATATTCTGCCCTACCCTGAGTTATGCCAAGACATTCTCCATTGGGAACACTTCCAGACTCATTTTACAAGGCCAGCATTATCCTGATACCAAAGCAAGATAAAGACACTACAGGAAAACTACAGGCCAATATCCCTGATAAACACAGATGTAAAATTTCTCAAAAAAGTACTAGCAAACCTAATTCAATGGCACCTTAAAAGGACTGTATACCATGATCATACACCTGGGATACAAGGATGGTTCAACACACACAAATCAATAAATGTGATGCAGTACATTAATGGAACAAAAGGTTAAAATTATATGATTATCTTAATAGGTGCAGAAAAAGCATCTGACAAAATTCAACATCCTTTCTTGATAAAAACTGTCAAATTGGGTATAAAAACATACCTCAACATAATAAAGGCCATATATGACAAGCCCACAGCTAACATCATACTCAATGATGAAAAGTTGAAAAGCTTTCCCTCTGAGATGAGGATGCCCACTCTCACCACTCCTATTCCACATAGTACTGGAATTTGTAGCCAGAGAAAGTAGCCAAGAAATAATAAATAAAAGGCATCCAGATCAGAAAAGAAGACATAAAACTGCCTCTATTTGCAGAAGACATGATATTATATACACAAAACCCTAAAGACTCCATGAAAATCCTCTTAGAACTAATAAACTAATTCAGTAAAGATGCAGGATACAAAATCAATATAAAAAATCAGCTGTGTTTCTATACACTAACCATGAACTACATGAAGAAGAAATAAAGAAAATGATCCCATTCACAATAGCATCAAAAGCAATAAAATGCTTAGGAATAAATCTAACCAAGGAGGTGAAGTTTTGTACACTGAAAACTATAATACATTACTGAAAAAATTAAAGAAGATAAAAATAAATGGAAAAACATCCATGTTCAAGAACTTAGCATGGAACCACAAGACCTCTCGAATTGCCAAAGAAAACTTAAGAAAGAAGAACAAAGCAGAAGCATCATACTTCCTAGTTTCAAATTATACTACAAAGCTATAGTAATCCAAACAGTGTGGTGCTGGCATAAAACAGACACATAGACCAATGGAACAGAATCAAAAGTCTATAAATAGATATGGCCAAATAATATTTGACAAGGGAGCCAAGAATACTCAATGGGGAAGAGATAGTCTCTTCAATAAATTGTGTCGGAAAGTGGAAATCCACATACAAAAGAATGAAACTGGACCCTTATCTTACATCCCTCACAAAAATTAACTGGAAATGAATTAAAGACTTAAGTGTAAGACCTGAAACTCCTAGAAGAAAACATATGGAAAAACATTCACTGATAATGGTCTTGGCAATGATTTTTTGGATATAATATCAAAGCACAAGCAACAAAAGCAAAAATAAAAAAGTGAGACTATATCAAACTATAAAGCTTTTGCACAGCAAAAGCAACAATCAAAAATAAAAAGGAAAAAAGAGAAGAAAAAGAAAAAGTAACCTATTGAATAGAGGAAAATATTTGCAAATCATATATCTGATAAGGGGTTATATCCATAACATATAAGAAACTCATACAACTCAGTATCAGAAAAACAAATAATCCAATTTAAAAAATGGGCAAAGGACCCAAAAAGATGTTTTCTGAAGAAGATACACAAATGGTCAGCAGAGACAGGAAAAGGTGCTCAGCATCATCAGTTATCAGGGAAGTGCAAATCAAAACCACAACGAGATATGTCACCTCACACATATTAGGCTGGCTACCAACAAAAAGACAATAAATTGGGCATATACCCAGAGAAAACCATAATTTAAAAAGATACATGCACCCCAATGTTCATTGCAGCACTGTTTACAATAGCCAGGTCATGGAAGCAACCTAAATGCCCATCGACAGACTAATGGATAAAGAAGATGTGGTACATATATACAATGGAATATTACTCAGCCATAAAAAGGAATGAAATTGGGTCATTTGTAGAGACCTGGATGGACCTAGAGACTGTCATACAGAGTGAAATAAGTCAGAAAGAGAAAAACAAATATCATATATTAACGCATATATGTGGAAGATAGAAAAATGGTACAGATGAGCCAGTTTGCAAGGCAGAAACAGAGACACAGATGTAGAGAACAAACGTATGGACACCAAGGGTGGAAAGTGTGGTGGGGGGGGGATGAATTGAGCGATTGGGGTTGACATATACACACTAATATGTATAAAACAGGTAACTAATAAAAAATAGAGGATCTTGAACTTCAAAAAAAAAAAGACAATAAACAAGTGCTGTTAACAATAAACAACAAGTGATGAGGGTGTGGAGAAAACAGAAGCCCTGTGCACTGTTGGCGGGAATGTAAATTGGTGCAGTCACTATAGAAAACAGTATGGAGGTTTCTCAAAAAATTAAAATTAGAACTACTGTATAATCCAGCAATTCCTCTCCTGGGTAAGGAAATAAAAACATTAACCCAAAAATGTATTTGCACCCTCATGTTCATTACAGCATTATTTACAATAGCCAAGATATGGAAACAACCTAAGTGTCCTTCAATGAATGAATGGTAAAGAAATGTGACAAATATATACAATGGAATGTTATTCAGCTATAAAAAAAAAAGAAAATATTGCCATTTGTAAAAACGTGGATGGACCTTGAGGGCATTATGCTAAGTGAAATAAGTCAGACAGAGAAAGACAAATACTGTATGATCTCACTTATATATGGACCCTAAAAACACTTAAGTCATAGAAACAGAGAGTAGATTAGTGGTTGCCTGGAGGGAAGGGGAAAGGGGAAATGGGTGATGGTGATCTAAGCATACAAACTTCTAGTTATAAAGTGAATACGTTTTCAAAATGTAATGTACAACATGGTGACGATAGCTAAACAATACTGTATTGCATACTTGAAAATTGCTAAGAGAGTTGATCTTAAAAGTTCTCAACACACACACACACACACACACACACACACACGAAAGACAACTATGTGAGGTGATGGTGTGTTAATTAACCTTACTGTGATAATCATTTTGCATTTATACATACATCAAATCATCACACTATACACCATAAAATTATACAATGTTATATGTCAATTATATCTCAGTAAAGCTGGGAAAAAATAAACCAAAAAAAAACCCCATCTTCCATCAAGGAAAGAAAATGAATCTCCTGCAACTACCTCATTGAAATGGGGAAACTGGCTTTAGGTGGTGAACAGTGGAATCCCAAAGGTAGGTTAGGAAAAAGCTCCTTTGTCATCCATCCATAGAAGCATAGCAATCTGGGGGCCAACATCTGCCTCAAAACGTATTATCCTTCTATTACACATGCGTCCATAAACACTTGATCTCTGGCCTTGAATGCGAACATCCTTATTCAATTGAGTAGATGCCCTTTGAAAAGGTGTTCTGTGTTTGGCATGCAAGAATCAGGCCATTCTAGACAACAGGGCACCACCAGAGGAGTTCTTATGACTTATCATCTCTATGATCCATGAATTAAAAGGCTTTGGTGAGTGAGACCATTATGGTTTATTGCTTCTGGGAGCCGAGCACTACAGAGTATGTGAAGAGAAGCCGGCATTAGTGTCTGAGCAATAAAAATCCCTAAATGCTGATTTACCTGACGGACTAAACTGGCTCTGAAAGAATGCTAACTAAAAAAACAAACTTGTAAATAAAGATTTAGAGTCCTTTTATCCCAAACATTTTAATAGAAATCTGTATCATTTTCACATGAAACTATGAGGAAAATTGTACATAACCATTTGTATTTCATTATTGGTTGACCTCTTTTGGTTTAGATTACAAAGAAATTGAGAATACCCACAAAAAATGATATGGAAGCTTTCAAAATGCTAACAATATCACTTTTGCTTCTTAGCTGGTTAAAGGGCCCTGAAATGGCACATTTTCACAAAATCATAGTCTAGAAGTTACTTACTCTAACTAGGTTATAATGGTCTTCCAGTTGCTCTCATCTGGTCTGGGTGACCTATTGGGTCCTCAGATTCAGCCCCATCTCGTCAGGCAGGCCTAAATCTAAACTATGCCAAACTGCTGAGCGTCTATTCAATGCTTTTACATCTTCAGAGAATTCCACTATTTTAGTTTGAAAGCACATCAGGCATCATACATAACATCACATATGGGAAGATTTCTCTTATTACTATCAATACCCCTGCCCAAATTGAAAACCCCCTTCCCTAATTCTGGACTAGGCTTTCAAGATCCTTACAAAGCAGCGCAAATACCTGTATTCTCGAGCAGGGACCAGCAAACATTTTCTCTAAAGCACCAGAGAGTAAATATTTTTGGCTTTGCAGGCCATGGGATCTCTACAGCAACGCTTCAACTCTGCCACAGTAGCATGAAAGCCATTATAGACAAGACATAAATGAGTGAACATAGCTGTGTTCCAACAAACTGTTATTCATGGACACTGGAATTTGAATTTCATGTAATTTCTACATGTCATGGAATAGTCTTCTTTTTTCCTCTAGCATTTGAAAATGTAAAATCCATTCTCATCTCATGGGCTGTGCAGACAACATGCGGCAGAGGCTGCATTTGGCGCAGGCCCTAGGTTGCCAGCCCCTGGTCCGGAGGATGCGGTTCTCAGGATTTCTAAGCCTCATCCACCCATGTTATTTTAGGGGAGAGAGCCATTAATTTTACTTCACTTTCTGTTGTAAATCATCAACACATTTCCTAGGGTACTTTCTGTAACAAGGTCTGGAGGACAAAGGGGAAAGCGAAAATCAGACATCAATATGGTGTTCCAACTTCAGTCACAAAACCAGGGTAGCTGAGAGGGCAGATGTGAGCTGTCCAGACTGTGTTACTGTAGACACACCTGAGAGGCACCAGTGCATCCTTCCTCATCTTGTCTTTACGCTGAAATGCATTGATTTTCTTATAGGGTCTTTTTTTTTTTTTTTGCAGTACGCGGGCCCCTCACTGTTGTGGCCTCTCCCGTTGCGGAGCACAGGCTCCGGACGCGCAGGCCCAGCGGCCATGGCTCACGGGCCCAGCCGCTCCACGGCATGTGGGATCTTCCCGGACCGGGGCACGAACCCGTGTCCCCTGCATCGGCAGGCGGACTCTCAACCACTGCGCCACCAGGGAAGCCCTTTTTTAACATTTTAAATCAATTTGGTTGCTTTCATAGTGTGTGAGGTTAAGTGTCGTATTTTTCTATCATGGTGAGAATGAGTCACTATCTGAAACTCTTTGTCTACATTATCCAAATCTCACTGATTCTATATAAAGTATAGCATAATCACAGCATTTGCATGAACCTGATACGAAGTACTTTTTTATCAAAATGTTGGTGGAATCATCCAAAATTCCATTTTCCAAACAGGTGCTTTGTAGAATTGGGGCCTAGTATGTTTGCCATGTAAATTAGCTTCAGATTCTAAAGCTAGTACAATTGGCATGCTAACGACTTAGAAATCTTAGCAGACAATAAAATACTTTAGGTATAAGAAGTTGAGCTAACTAGGACCACTAATATGCTTTTTGGACGATAAATTTTCTGTTTCATCATGCCACTATAAAAGCAAAGGATATGCCTCAGTTTAAATAATTAATAATGAAAGTCTCTAAGTTGTTTAATAAGGGGAACATAAACAGTAAGACCTTGGAGATAATATTTTGAGTCATAATTTCCACCCTGTGTGCTTTCTTGGTTTTCTCTTTATCCCACCGTGAAGAGCAGCTGGCCAATACCTTTGGAATTATTTGCTTCCATGATCCAACCACCCCTCCCCATATTAGCCTCCCAGCTCTTAGAAGTGAGGGAATATGTCTTGTTCATTTCATATTCCCCAGACTGAGCAAAATGCCTATAGTCATGTAAATGCTTAATGCATTTCTGTAGAATGGGTGCATTGTATTATCTTGCGAATCAACTTGTCTGGATTAATTACAAAAAGACATCTCGTATTTCTCTATTCTATCTTCGTATATAGGAAATGGTGATTTTGATTCAGTTGCCTTGGCCTGAGAGCTTCAAGGAAGCAAAGGAAAAATCTCTTATATCTGAAGTTCCCTTACTGGAGCCTCACCGTCAAGACTTCATAATACAGACATTTTAAAGATCTCAGTGTGAATTGCAGCAACCTTAGTCATGGTAACAGCAGATAAGGTGTTTTCTGTAACTTCTTACGAGCCTGTGGGCAACGGCAAGATGTGATGGCTGCGGGCTTGGGATAGTGGTAGGGTTATCCGTGCAGGCTGGGCGTTTGGTGATGCTACAAACTAGGCTGTAAGCTGACAGGTCTAAATGGAGATTCAAGCTATGGTAGGGGTTAACACAGGGCATACAAAGTCGTGCTATTTGTTTTACTGGTGTTATATATGAGATGCTTCTCTGACTGTGATAAAGTACAGAAAATGTCAAAACAAACTTAAAGTGACTTTAAGAACCTTGATTTACGCTCCTTGAAAATGCTAAGCATTTTATTGTATTGCACTTACCTATCTAAAAAATGGGTAAAGTAACGACTTAAATATTCTAAGGACTGTGAAACTATTTGGAAATAAGTCCTTTAGATATCCAGTGGCTCTAACTGAACCTGTCTCTTGAAGTTAAGCATCATAAGGAAAAAATCTAAGTCTGAGTACTCAGCAAATCCAGAAACTTCCTGCCAGATTTTCATCAACTCATTCAGAATGTGTCATTAACTGAAAAAAGGAAAATCTTTTCAGGTGACTGCCCTCCTTTAAAAGGCTACGACTCTGCGAGTTCACAGATGGGTTTATCCTTCATTGGCAATAAGCTGAGTTTCTGCAAAGGGGCAGTGGCGCTTCAGTGGGGAAAAGTCCAAACAGCAGAATGTATTTCAGACAGCTGCAAACTAGATGGAGTGGGGTGAGAACGGAAGGTGAGCTTAGAAGGGTGGTCCGAGCTCCTGTTCTACGTGGGCAAATCTCAGCCTCCTCCTGGAGGCGGTATTGTAGCAGGGACCTCCACTTGTACCTTTTCCCTACGCCCAGCTTTCATCTTGGGATATTTTCTCATCCTTGGTGTCCTTTGAGCTGGATTACACTTCTGGTTTCATTTCCACACACAGTAGGCCAACTCTGGCAGCTCTGCACAGCTAATACTAACACTATTAATACTAGCGAACTTTTACACAGCACTTACGGCCAAGCCTCAGAGGTGCTCAGAGTTGGATCTGGTATTTGACGCTTTTGTTAAATAATCCTGAAAACCGTGAAGGACTTATTTTCGGTCGTGGCTGATGACTGGGAACCATCTTGAAGAAATAAAATCTGAGCGCACCTCTCAGCAGCCTCAAGCAGAAAGCTCAGCTCTGGAAGATTTGTTTTCGGTGACCAAGAGGGCTTTGAAAAGGCAAAAGTCTGACTCCTGATGGAAGTTACCTTTGCAAGCGTTTTGCAAGGGGTGGGTATGTAGCAAAGAGTGTAACCTTGCCCTGGAAGAGGTCAGACCTTTGCCCTGGAGGTAATGTTTGTTTGCTTTGGTGTCTTCCACTAGCCAAATAGTAACAATGTGATTTAGGGTGGGAGCTATGGGTCAACAGACCTAGAGACTGAGAGCAGCCCTGTGGGTAGCCAGTCATTCATACCTATGTAATGGAGCTCCAGTAAGAATTCGGAATACTGAGACGTGAGTGGCCTTCCTGGTTGGCAAGACCACATGTGTACCATCACACATCAATACTGGGAAAGTGAGGCATCCTGACTCCACAAGGAAAGCACCGCAAAAGCTCTGTGTTTGGTACTTTCCCAGCCAATGCCCATGCATGTCTTCCCTTGGCCGCTTTTAATCTGTATTTTTCCTGTAATAACACGTTAACTGTGAGTATAACGACTTTCAGTGAGTTCTATGAGTCCTTCTAGTGAATTATGAAACCTGACAGTGGTTTTGGAAACCTCCCTGAACTTGCAATTGATGTTACAAGTGAGGATGGTCTTGTGTCGAGTGTTCCCTCTAAACTTCATAGTTGGCCAAAAGTCCTTGCAGTGGCCCAGACTCAGCAGTCAGTATCAGAACTCCCTGGGGTGGTGGTTTAAAATACAGCTTCCCTGAGCCACTCAAAACTACTGAATCAGAACTGGGGGGAGGTTGGGAAGTTGCATGATTAGCAAGTTCCCCAGGTGATTCTTAAGGCTCTCGGAAGTTGAGCATCACTGTCCTAGAGAATGAGGACCCAAACTTAGAAGAAAATAACCTGCCCCACAACGAGAAATACGCCAGAGAATCCTGAAACGCAATCCCAGCATATTTACCTGTTCAGCTTTCTAGGTAATACCAGGCTTGGAAAATAATCCAACGCGTAAAAGAAGAGCCGGAAGTGACCACCCTGGATGATCTGTTACTGAAACCGAGCAGGACCCTGTGGGGCTCCTGGGCATGCGAGCCTTTCTGTCCCCCTCCAGCCTCCAGGACCTTCCCCGGGTTCCAAAGGGCACATTCGAACAGCTGCTAATCAAGGGAGGAGCAGCCAGGAAACCACCTGAGGCGAGATTCAAGGGGCCAGAGAAGCTCCTCAAGATTATCTGAGACCAGATTAGAGGGGCGCAGGCCCTGAACATGTCCTAATCTTGTCAGCAACCCCACCCGTGAACTATTGGTATAAAACCCTTCATCAAGTCCCCCCTCCCGCACCCCGCCCCGGTTGGGACACACAGTTTTTCGAGGGCCGGAGCCCACTGTGGCCCCCTTTTCCTGGCAAAGCACTAAAGCTATTCTTTTCTATGTCACCCAGAACTGTCTCTGAGATTTGATTCAGCACCGGTGCACAGAGGCCAAGCTTTCGGCGTCATTAGGAAGGCTCCAGCAAAGGGTTATTCCTTTTTCAATTCGCTGGCTTTTCCCACTCACTTTCCAGGTCCCAGGAAAGCAGTGACCAATAAGGTGTGGTGGTGGTATTTACCAAAGAAAAGTAGAAGCAGCGGGAGCCCGTTTAAAGGGATCGTGTTGAATAACGAGCGCCTGGTCTCTCTTGGCTTTCTGGTTGTTTCCCTGGAACACACTGGTTCAGGGAAGGTCTGGGGTTCAAGCCAGTGGTGTGCTAGCACGGGCTCACAACACGTATGAAAGCTGATCGTGTGTATTCCTTCCCCGGCTCACCGTCAGTGATATCACATGGTAGGCTGACATTGGTCATGGCGGGAGTATTTACACCACAGAAATCTGCAAATTATACAAATGAGGCCCCTGACCCGCTGGTTGTTGAATATTTACCCGCACTTCACTGGTGCAAGCCCAGGCTGGTGCCACAGGGAGAGACTGATATTTTCTCATCCTTTTATACCTGCACTGAATAAGAGAGCCGTGACAGACATTCAAACACCTGCATCTGACTCTAGAAGAATGCAGAGTGCAATACCTGCAAACAAACCAAAAGGACACCTGATACAATAAAGGTCACTTGCTTATCTGTGTCGGTCTGTGAAAGACAGGGTTCATCTTAATTCTAGGAGTGACATTACAGAAAACTTGGAAGGGGTCATTTGAATATCAAGTATTATTTGTCACCCAGTATGCATATAACCATTATGATAATGGTACACCCATAATGGTTTAAAAAGAGCCATAACAGTCAGGCTCTGATTTCAAAGAGGGAGTTTTTCTGAAGTTGACTGAAGAGAATTCCTTTCCTTTGGTTTTGAGGTCAGCAGAAAAAAGGCACCACTGTAGGCAACGTGATAAGTGATGGGTATCTTTGGATGGCAGGTCTTTGTGAGCTGGGATTTGTCTAGTAGTGAAGAGGTAAGTGAGCCATGAGTTGTGTGTTCACTGGCATTCCATTCTACTTTATCTTTCATTGTAATTTAAAAATTTGAGTTGAGAAATTTCATTATCAGGCAATTGACTGAATTCAAACTAGTACTGTCAGAAAATGTAAAATTCTTTTTTTTTGCACTTAATTATTAAAATCTTATAGGTGAAATGAAAGAAAAATTGATTTCTGCCTTTATTCTTACCAGATTTTAGTATTTTAAATACTTATCCAATCCCTTGGGCAATATTAAAAGTGTGTCTTAGTTGCGTTAACTGTTTAATTCTCTAGAATGAACTCACTAGGTACATTTATACATACAGGGACTTTTTAGATGGTGAGCCTACTTTTTACAAACTGTTCAGATTAACATATATATTTATAGAAATTTTGTAAATATCAGTTGAGTATAATTCTATGTCAGCCTCTCATCTCTTGTGAAACTTTTTTTTTAAGTGGGTCAACTTTTAGACTTGTAAAAAAAGATTTATTTTGGTGACTGCCTATTTTTAACTGAAAGAACAAAAATGGTCGCATGAGAGATATACCATGTTCTTGGATTGGAAGAATTAACATTGTGAAAATGACTATACTACCTAAAGCAATCTACACATTCAATGCAATCCCTATTAAACTACCAATGACATTTTTCACAGAACTAGAACAAAAAATTTCACAATTTGTATGGAAACACAAAAGACCCCGAATAGCCAAAGCAATCTTGAGAAAGAAAAACCGAGCTGGAGGAATCAGGCTCCGGACTTCAGACTATACTACAAAGCTACAGTAATCAAGGCAGTATGGTACTGGCACAAAAACAGAAAGATAGATCAATGGGACAGGATAGAAAGCCCAGAGATAAACCCACACCCATATGGTCACCTTATCTTTGATAAAGGAGGCAAGAATGTACAATGGAGAAAAGACAGCTTCTTCAATAAGTGGTGCCGGGAAAACTGGACAGCTACATGTAAAAGAATGAAATTAGAACACTTCCTAACACCATACACAAAAATAAACTAAAAATGGATTAAAGACCTAAATGTAAGGCCAGACACTATAAAACTCTTAGAGGAAAACATAGGGAGAACACTCTATGACATAAATCACAGCAAGATCCTTTTTGATCCACCTCCTAGGAAAATGGAAATAGAAACAAGAATAAACAAACAAGACCTAGTGAAACTTAAAAGCTTTTGCACAGCAAAGGAAAACATAAACAAGACGAAAAGACAACCCTCAGAATGGGAGAAAATATTTGCAAACAAAGCAACTGACAAAGGATTAATCTCCAAAATATACAAGTAGCTCATGCAGCTCAATACCAAAAAAAAAAACAACCCAATCCAAAAATGGGCAGAAAATCTAAATAGACATTTCTCCAAAGAAGACATACAGATGGCCAAGAAGCACATGAAAGGATGTTCAACATCACTAATCATTAGAGAAATGCAAATCAAAACTACAATGAGATATCACCTCACACCAGTCAGAATGGACATCATCAAAAAATCTACAAACAATAAATGCTGGAGAGGGTGTGGAGAAAAGGGAACCCTCTTGCACTGTTGGTGGGAATGTAAATTGATACAGCCACTACGGAGAACAGTATGGAGGTTCCTTAAAAAACTGAAAATAGAACTACCATATGAACCAGCAATCCCACTACTGGGCATATACCCTGAGAAAACCATAATTCAAAAAGAGTCAAGTAACACAATGTTCATTCCAGCTCTATTTACAGTAGCCAGGACATGGAAGCAACCTAAGTGTCCAACGACAGATGAATGGATAAAGAAGATGTGGCACATATATACAATGGAATATTACTCAGCCATGAAAAGAAATGAAATTGAGTTATTTGTAGTGAGGTGGATGGACCTAGAGTCTGTCATACAGAGGGAAGTAAGTCAGAAAGAGAAAAACAAATAGCGTATGCTAACACATATATATGGAATCTAAAAAAAAAAACAAAAAATGATTCTGATGAACCTTGGAGCAGGACAGGAATAAAGACGCAGATGTAGAGAATGGACTTGAGGACACAGGGAGGGAGAAGGGTAAGCTGGGACAAAGTGAGAGAGTGGCATGGACATATATACACTACCAAACGTAAAATAGCTAGCTAGTGGGAAGCAGCCGCATAGCACAGGGAGCTCAGCTCGGTGCTTTGTGACCACCTAGAGGGGTGGGATAGGGAGGGTGGGAGGGAGACGCAAGAGGGAGGGGATATGGGGATATATGTATATGTATAGTTGATTCACTTTGTTATACAGCAGAAGCTAACACAACACTGTAAAGCAATTATACTCCAATAAAGATTAAAAAAAAAAGAAAGCAATTAGAGTAAACACATTTGCTAAGTTGGGCTAAAGGTATTTGCTGTACTAGATTATTGATAGATTTTGAAGCAATTTATGAAGTTAAAGGCATAATAAAATGTGATCTATTATTTAAAAAATGGTTACAATGTCTCATAAAGCTGATTCACTTTAATACCGTTTCCTTAAATTGCCTCTCTTAATACGGTTTTCTGGTGCAAAAGATAATGCAGTTGAGAGACTAGGGACATTTACTGAGCACTTACTGAGTGCCAGACTCTCTCCTAAGTACTTTATCTCATTTAATCCTCTCACTATCCCTAGGAGATAAGCACAGACCTGATCCCAGTTTGCAGATAAGACGACTTGCAGTTTAAAGGGGCTAGGAGACTGACCAAGGTCAACAGATTCTAAGAGGCAGAGGCAGGGCCAGCCTAGACAGTCTCTTACCCAAGGCTGTGCTCTTACCTCCCTTCCTATTTGGTCTCAGACTCCAGACAGGACAGAGCAAGGGAAGACCCCAGAACTGATTCACCACATACATGTGATTCTGAAATAATTGTAGCTCAGTTTGAGGGGTTCCTAGGAGAGAGCTGTTTTGTATCATTTGATAAAATGAGATTAAATTCCCAACAAGAGCATCTTGAGTCTTGGCCACGGTCTTGACTGGAATCCCAAATACTCAAACAATCAAGTTTTGTCTCCTAGTCATTGCTAGTAATTGACTGACGGATGGATCAACTGAAAAAGTCTAGCAGATCAATCACATCATTCTCATGGATTTGCCAGTTTTGCGAGCAGACATGGAAGGATAACTCCCAGTACAGGGTAGTCTGATCACAGGACCATGACTGGGTTGGTTACTTCAGGGCACAAAAGTATTTTCCTTTTTAAATAAACTGCTGGACCCTCCCATGTTCTTACTAGCTGGAAGTTCAAAGTCTCCTCCTGGAACCCACTCCCTAGTGTTTTCTTAAAGGGTTATGTGCTTGCACAGG
The DNA here is from genome assembly GCF_949774975.1 of Lagenorhynchus albirostris. NCBI lineage: Eukaryota > Metazoa > Chordata > Mammalia > Artiodactyla > Delphinidae > Lagenorhynchus > Lagenorhynchus albirostris. The sequence goes on along the minus strand of NC_083115.1, from coordinate 34,370,291 downwards.
CCTCAGCTATGTCCCACTGAGGGTTGCCATCATCTTAGTTTTTACTCATCTGTTCAGTGTCACATATCGTTCCTGAGTGTATGGTGCTCTGTCAGGGTGGCTGGGCCCCAAGAGACTTTCAGCTTCAGCCACAGGCTCTGGGAGGCAAGCTCTCCCCCAGGAAAGCTTAGTCCTACACGTGAGCTCTGGATACCAGCCAAGATGCTTCTACTTTTGAGTTTCCCTTTTGCCCACAGTTTAAGGAATAGATCTGTGAACGGAACTTGAAATGCCAGACTCCAGTCCTGACCAATAATTATTTTGTTATCTGGTTCCCATAAGAAAGGTCTAGAGGGCTGGGCTAAGGTCAGTTGGTGGGGGGCGAGAGATGCTATGGAAGAAGGCCTTGGAGTTTGGCCTTCACTCAACGAGCAGTAAGTGTAGCCACTGGAGAATCCGAGTAGGGAGATACATGAAGAAATGGATGTTCAGGTACATGAAGAAATGGACGCTCAGGCAATTTAAACTGAGGCGGTACCATCCCTCTCATGTGGGAGCATTGGAATGGAAAGAAAAAGTTGGTTTATGATCCTTACATTTTAGAGAATTTGTAAGCATTTCATTAAGCTCTGCAATCACGAGCTCAAGTCATTTGTTATTGTTGGTGGTCACGGTGGAAGACTGAGGGGAACCTGGGGTCAGAGAAGAGAATGAAAGCCAAGCTGTGTGTTAGACCTTTTCAGCTTACCAGAAACAGAGATGTGCTTTATTTTTCCCCAGGTGACTTGGTGTTTATTACATGGAAACATAAAGAAATAAGGCAGAACACTAACTGAGACCGTGAACCACCGTAGAGCGAGTGTAGAACACGTCTCGCGGGACAAGCGTTGGAAGTGTTGTGTGTTCCTCTAAAATGACGGTATCTCAGCTACTCTTGCTTTCTCTCCTGCCTCTGCTCTCCTCTTTAACTCATAGCTTCTGTTTGCTGATAGATTCCACTGCCATAGGGCTTCTGATTACTGCTGTTTTCTCCTTTCTCTCTTTAAGTTCACCCATTTATTATCTAGCTCAGAAGTCTCTAAGCCTTTTCTCTAAAAGGCCAGATAGTATATATTTTAAGTTTTGCAGGCAATATGGTCTCTGTTGCAACTATTCGACTCTGCCAGTGAGCACAAAAGCAGCCAAAGACAATGTGTACATGGGTGGGTGTGACTGTGTGCCAATAAAGCTTTATTAATGAAAACTGAAATGTGAATTTTGTGTAAGTTTTACAGGTCACAAAATAGTATCCTTCTTGTATATTTTTCTAACCATTTAAAAATGTCAAAAACATTCTTCACGCACAGACCATGTAAAAATGGCTGGCATGGCTGGCTATGGCCTGAAGGCTGTAGTTTGTCCAACCTCGGGCTGGATCCTTCTCTAAATCACATTCATATTTTCCAACAGAGAGGACATATACTGGTTTAGCTAGTGACTATGTTTAGGGTCTTGGGTTCTGAGGCTGAATGGCTTGAGTTTGAATTCCAGATTCCAGTACTTAGCCGCATAAACTAAAGCAAGTCTATGTTGAATGAATTTATAGACCCTTAGTTTTATCAACTGTGAGTGGGGTTAGAAGAGACCCACGTGACAAAGCATAGTGACCTAGATATAAGGAATTCCAGGTATCTCTCTCTCAGAAGGGGTATGTGGGCAGGGCGGGCTCTCAAATCACCATGTTCTGCTCTATAATCATGACTAATATTCACTGATCGTCTAATATAACAAGGAAGAAAGAAGAAACATGTCAGAGGATGGAGTCTAGGGAGGGATAGGAGGGGTAGAGTTGTTACAATAAGATAAAGAAGTTGTTTTAGGAAAAGAAGAAGTAACAGTGAAACAGCTGCTCTCAGGGCTTTTTAGTTTTAAAATCTTTTCATTTCAACCACAGACACAGAAAACACACAAGTCAAATGTGTGGCTCAATAAATTACTGTAAGGAGAACCCCACCCCCGTCAAGAAAGAGACCCACTGTCTAACAGAAGCTGCTTCCACTGACCCCCCTCAGTCATAACCCCCTTCCTTCTGCCCTAAGTAACTATTATTCTGACTTTTAGAGTAATCTCTTCTTTGAGTTTTTCTTCTCATAGTTTTATCCCACTAATATGCATTCCTAGAAATGGTAGCTTAGTCTCATCCATTAAAAAATTTGATATGTCTTTTAAGTCCCTTTTAATCTATAGGTTTCTCCCAGATCCCTTTCATTTTCTTACATTTTACTGAAGAGCTTGGGCTGTTTAACCTGTAGTGTTCCCCGTAGTCTATATCCTGCTAATGCGATACTCTCAGGGCAGATCAACTTGCTCCTCTGTTTTTTGAATTTCCTGAACATTGGCAGCTGAATCCAGAGACTGGATCCGACCCAGGTTCGATCCCTTTGGCAACGCTAAAGTTGTCTTTTTATCCCCTAGTGTCCCTCCTAGTTTAGTCATCACTTCCACAATGTTTTTTGGAAGGACTATTTGGGGCACACAATATCTGGTTCTCTCACTTTCTGTGATCTTAGCAGCCATTGATACTAAATGCCCACATCTACTCATTCGTGAAGGCTGCAAAAATAGTGATGTTCTAATTCTATCATTTCCTTTTCACATATTAGGTGAATACTTATATAAATAGACACCTACTTCATCTACTAGTTGCTCCCCAGTGGATTCTTTCCCTTTATTTTCCATTTTTCAAGATAATCGATTCCTTATCTTGTGAAGATAACCAGTGCTTATTTAAAAAGCTGTATCATTACGAACTCATGAATTTAAACAAATTGTCCCGGTATGATCGACTGCAATGTTTATCATTATCGAAGTTCCACTTGTCCAGTCTTTGGCTGGTAGAGCCTCTTGGATGGCTGTTGAATCCCTTTGACATGACCTTCGAAGTCTCTGATAGCTTCTTTGCTACCTTCTGTTAGAAGATGTTCCAGGTTCCTCTTGTATATTTTTTGCCCCAGAAATAGAATTAGCCATTTCCCCCAGAAATTCCAGTTTTTTTTTAGTGAAAGAAGATATTCAAGTCCACAAGCTGCCAGGGGGTGATCATTGTTACTAGGCTGACCATTGTTTCTAGCCCTTTTAAATGCACAGAACCAGGAAATATATGCATGCCTTTAAATTTCATGAATTCCTGTTTATTTTCTAATTCTAGTTGAAGATTATGAAGCTTTTACTTAACTTCTCTATTTCATCAGTGTCTCTTCCTACCTTCTATAGCTCCATCTCTATAACACCTTATTTCCCTTTTTTTAAAACCTTGAATTTTTATTCTTAAGGAACAAAAAATGATAAAATTAGAAGATCCCATAATAACGCATCTGCTTTTATCTCATATCACACACACACCAATCTCAAAATAACAGTACGAGTATCACCACCAATATGATAGCTGAAAACTTAAAATAAGGTTTTTTATATATGTTCTCCCCCCATTTTTTAATAGTCATAACTACACTGTCAAAGCCTCTAACCATTACAGAATATACTCTCTCTCTGCCTTTTAGCCCTCATTTCCTCTCACTTTTACTGGTAAATATATATTTCATGCTCACCACCAGCCCTTAAGTGAATGTCTCTCTAGGCATAAGCTCAGTCCCTACTCGATTCTCCAAGAAGGGCTCATGGGAACAATATTCCCAGAGTTCTTGCATGTTGATAACGGTTTAACTGTCCCCTCTATACTTGAAAGTCGGTTTTGTGAGATAGCAAATCCTTCGCTTACACTTTCTTTCTATGTTAAATATATTCCTCTATTTTTCTTCTGGCATAAAGCATTGTTGTTGAAAAGTCTGAGGAGAATCGAATTTCCTTTTCCTTATAAGTCACGATTTTTTTCCTAAGATGCTCCCCCATTTTCGCTTTATATTTACAGTGCGATGATGTTACTAGTCTTGATGTTGGTAGTTGTGGAGTCTCAGGAACGCACTGCACACTTTTCATCTGTAGCTATAAATCCTTATTTCAGGGAACTCTTCCAAGTTACTGTTTTTAGTATTTATTCTGTTTTCTTGTTTGGGTTTTCATCTTCAGAAACTCCTATTAATCACTGGTTTGATTTCCTTTTCATTCCTTCAGTATTGATCATTTTCTCTCGAATCCCTTTTGTCTATTTCTTCATTTCTTTTTGATGTTTAAACATCCCTCCTTTTCACTTTCTATTTCACCTGAGACATTACCCACCGCGTCTATAAGCTCTGGTGCTCCTTCTGCTCTAGTCTTCATCGCTAAAATGATTTTCCCTTTAATTTATAACTCTTTCCTGGAGTCTGTCACTTCACCTCTGAGGTGTTCTGACTCGTGATTCCTGTTGCACTTTCAGGTATTGTATCACTTTGTTAATGTTTTCTTAATGTTCCTTAGCTTGTTTGGAAACAGCAGGCTGCCGATTTGATCTTTTTTGAGGACACATCTTTCTGGTGCGCTTTCATTGTCTGTTGGGGATGTTATTCTTCCACATGGTTTCTTCTTTCTCTCATCATAACACTGTATGGGATTTGACCTCAATACTTTTCTGTTGTTCCTTTCTATATGAAATTAGTTTTCTTGAACTTTAGGAGTGAGGCTGGATTCAGGGTAGCTTTTCTAATTTCACAGAGCTCCCTCTTCTGTTGCTTTTCTGTAAAAGTGTGCTGGCTTGCTTTCCCAAGTTTCCTGGCTCTCTTCCCCTCTCCCCTTGCTCTGGATTTTCCCTTGACTTTGTCACTATTGTCCCCACGCCCTGCTCGCCTCTTTCTACTCTGCAGGGGGCCCAGGGCTGCATCACGATGTCTGTGGCTCCTAGGTCCTTGTGGGCCCCTTCCTCCATTAAAAATGTTAATAAATTACCCTTTACAACTGCGTTCGTATTAAAATGAATATATTAAAACATTTTCTTTGGCCTAAAAGTGCATTTTTCCTTCTGATTTTATAAGAAGTATAAACATTCCATGGGTCCCCAAAAGGCCAGCGGGCCCCAGGCATTGTGGCTACTGTGCCTGACGGATAGCTTGGTCCTGGAGGGGCCCTGTCCTGGAAGAGTGCCCCAGACGGCCACTGGAGAGCACCCTCCTGGCTCCTCTGCGCCAACCCTGCCAGGCTTGTGGGCTTCTGACGCCCCCTCCTACCATCCTCCTACACAGACTTGGCTACCATGCAGCTCTTAGGCTATTGGTGGTTCATCTCCATCTCCTTGTATTTTGGCATGTGTGGGATAACTTGTTATGAAGATTTGTTGTTGTGGGACTCGAGAGACATTGTTCCAGCTAATGATTAAGAACTCTCCAGACAATAGGGGCTTCTTAGACAATGGGTGAATTTCCAGGATGTCCGGCCCCCTTCCGAGAAGGAGGGAGATAACAAAATGTAAAAAAGGTGTCTGTCAAAGACCAATCAGGCAGCTGGGGAGAAGGAGGGAGATAACAAAATGTAAAAAAGGTGTCTGTCAAAGACCAATCAGGCAGCTGGGGACAAGTTCCCTCTCTGGTCCGAGCCTAAGCCGGGACCAATCAGCAGGAGAACACAACCAAATCTATAATTTACATACGGGGAAGTGGGAACCTATAAAACTGACATATTCGCGCCCAAAAGGGTTCCTTCTTCGACCTCCTGCGTGAGGACCAAGGAACCCCGGTGCACCGGCCTTCAATAAACCTCTTGCGTTTTGCATCGACTTCCGACTCTTGTTGTTTCCTGGGCGAGTTGAAACCGCGCAGGTCTAACATTGTAAATATTGTCCAGGGAGTTTCGGTTTTGCCCTCTAGTAGTTCTGTCTGCTTTTACGTGTGGATTTACAGAGACGGAAAAGCTGTGCTGCCGTTGCCACCATCTTTCTTTCTCCGAGCTTTTAATAAACTTCCCAACTCAGTAATTCAGGAGGACCTCCTCACTTGCCTGATAAATCCAAAGTAAGATCCTGTTGCTCCCCAACATGTCCCTCTTCCTAAAATTCTAACAGTAAAGGATTGATTTGGAGGTGACGAGCATAGTTTAAGTTACAGGTATCTTTGAGATGGTTACAGGAGAGTAATCAGCTATCCATACATTGGAGTGAATGGTTTTCAGAGAACTTGGCTTTCCATAGCGCGGCATTAAGAGATGACGGTGAGGTGGAGATGAGAGAGAATTCTGAAGTTGGGACATCTGGCAGCGAACCAGCTTCTGGGTACACAGTGTCTCTAGGCTTCACGTCCATTCTTTTACACCCTGCTTCATGGTGCTAGGGCTCGGAGTCCGCAAACTACATTTCCCGCACTCCCTTGCACTTGGCATCCTGTAGGCTTCCGCAAACGGTAGACAATTGGAAGGCAGGAGGAAGGAAAATAAAAACTTCTTTTTTGTTCCCAGGTCCTGTTGGCACCGCCCCAATAGAAGAAGAGAGCTAAGGCGCAAGCCTCCATCTCCCTTTGGCACTGTCGGCGCCAGCTACGCCGTGCCCCGCGGGGTACCATCCTGCCCTTTGCTAGCCAAACCACCATGCACTTGTTGACCTCAGAGGTTTGAGCACCAAGTATGCAGGGCCCCTCCTTTCAGCTCCGAGGCTGCAGAAATCTCAGCTCTTGCCTTTAGCTCCCCTGGCGGAGGGTTGCAAGCTACTTTCTGCAGTCGCTGCTACCTGGGTGGCCTCAGCCCTACAGGCTGGAGTTGTTTCTAGTGATTACGGATATTTAGGTAATACTAAAGCATCCCTTTCTTTATTTCTTTACTCTTTCATCCTTCCAACTAATACTTGGTATAAAATTTCTTCAGGTCTATATACCTAGTGTAGTTTTTGTTTTCCTGACTCGTTATTTGAACTTGTTTTGCAAGTTCTCCCGGTTTTTCAGCTGATTTTCTCAAATTGGTCTGCCATGTTCTTTTAGTGAATATATGTTGGTATGTTGGCTCTCAGGAAGGGCTCACGCCTTTCGTTTTTTTTGAGTGGGAATTATGATTTTCACTTTCACCCACTGCACTGAAACTTGGTCAATGGATATGTGCTTAATGAAAGTATTTAAATACCTATATCTGAATACTAACTTTGTTATTACAAGGGGAAATGATACTTTTATAACTCAATTTTGTTAAAACATCTAATATACTAAAATCATTATGCCAGGAAAATTAGATTTAGATTAACAATGATATTTTAGAAGTAGGACAAAGGGATTAGAAGATAAAACCTAAGAAGGAAGATTAAATAAGCTGTTGTTATTTCCCTAAAGAAGCCAGAAAGCATGTGTAATATTAAAATTATGAATGATTTTATGGAAGATAATAAATAGCTATAATAATATCCATTTTGGGATGACACGACTGTGTTTCTGCCACTGAATGTGGAGTAGAGGCTGGATTACAGTGGATTTCTTGCCCTGAAGGTTGTTAATAAAATCAGCTGATAAGAAATAATGGGAATCTCATTCTCTGCATACATACAAACACACTAGGTATACAGACACACATATATTTCTATATATACTGAGAAAATGTATATATATTTCTTGTCTTCCTAGGATGAGTTATTGGAGTCCTGCCAAGGGCATGGTATGACCAACTAACCTCTATATGTTTTTTTCAGCTTTTAGAACTGTATTTCCAAGAATTTATGATCTTCTTAGCTGTATTCACTCCTAGCTCTTGTTTTGTTGTTGAAAAGCATACCCAGGGATTTTATTCAGTTGGAGGGGCTGCTAATTGATTTAAAAAAATGCCTTTTGTCCCTGGTCATTAATTGACTGATGGAGCAGCTGTTGGTCTGACAAAAACCAGGCTGAAAAGCGGTTCCCACTATGGGGTGGTCTGTTGCTAAACATTATTGCTTTTGCTTGTCCATCAAAAAAGCACACCCTACATATTCCCACGGATCGGGGGAATGTTTCATTTAAAAGTATTTCTTCACTGTCTTTAAAATAATGTCACCTTGAGCAATCACTAGGTAAAGTTCAGTTAACCTTAGATATTATATAGAGAATTTAAAGTTTGCTACCATTCAGTAGTTCTAAGAGTTTAAAAGCATGGGCCTGATCATCAAAAAAAAAAAAAAAATTCTCCAGATACTGAAAATCTTAAAGTCTAATGAGACTTCAGTTGGTTAATAATGAAAATGACTTTTTGTTCTTGGAGTACAGACCCGTTGGACTGAGTCAATATTGGCTTTATGAATATGATAGCATATTAAAAGCATTAAATATACTATGAAGTAATATACCATGTCTTTTCCTCAAAGATACTTAGAGCTAATACTATATAGTACTGATTTATATTTGGTAGCATTGGCTAAAAACTCTTAATAACTAGTGTGGTACCAGGTGAATGGATAAATGCAATAGTGATTTATGAAAGTAAAACCTCAGATACAAATAATATGAACTCGAAGGGCTCAGTTATAAATTAAGCAAATACGTGTATTTTAGATATCACGGGAATGAACTAATACCAGAATCCTGGCGTCCCGAAGTAACCGAAGGACTATGTTTACTTTTTGGTAGCCATAGGGGTAAGAAGCGGAAAAGTTTTGTCTTCTGCAGTAGGAGAGACAGAGGGAGACTGGTAGTTTTTACAAGTCGATAAAGCCTTACTAGGCATTAGCCTCTTGGAAATTATTGTGACTAGCGGGGAGTGTAGGTCAAGGCTGGTGTCTTGGTTGACTGTAGATTTTCCGTTCCTTTTGACTTCCTGCGTTGCTGCCGTAGAGACCCATGTTGGGGTGACCCAGACTAATCTAGGAAGGTCTATTTTTCTCTTAGCACTTTCCTGCAACCTAGGCAAGCCCTGACTGGACTGGGTGTCAGGATACCTAATTTCCGGTCACGCTTCATGTACCCCATAGTTACGTGGCATAACCTTGACAAAGATCTCTGTGCCTAAGCTTTCTGTTAGCAAAACGGTTCCTTCTCTCTCTCTTTTTGTGTTAAAGATTAGTGGCTTTCGTTATGTTTAAAGCAGTGAATACTTCTCTACAGAGAAGCCCAATGTATTACTGTATCAAACCCATGGAAGTGGACTTCTCTGTTGAAGGGATCAGGTGGCCTATGTCCCTTTATCTGCCTTCCTGTTTCCTGCTGGCCCTTAGGATACTTGAAGGAACCCCTAGGTGACAAGGGATACCCTCTGAAGGCCATAAGGTCAGATGATCTATATGCTGCTGCATTCCAATTATAAGACACAGTTCTAACCTACAGTTACTTTATGATCCAGAAAACCCTATGGCTCTTTTCATATTCATAACAAAAGTCATTTGTAAACATAACACTTAAAGTATTCAATATCAACCCACGATGGAAAAATTCACTATATATTTTATCTGGATTCACTGGTGTAAAATTATTTTTAGAAATATATATGTACACCTACATCGTCAGATATGTGTCTATAACTACAGTGGGATAGAAAGGTGAAAATACGATCATATGAAACGGTTCCGAATCTGACAATACAATTCAATTCAGTTCCATTCAATGAGCATTTATAGAGCACCTACTGTGTGGAGGCCACAGTGCCCAACCGTCTATAAGGCTCCCAAAGGTTACAAAGATGAATGCCAGAGTCTTTCCTCCATTTATTTTTAAAGCCTTCCCTGTCAGAGACTGTAACTTTTTAATACATTTTAAGTATAAGAAGTGTAAGCCACCTAGGGAAAATTGGCTTGAAGCACAGAGAATAAATAAATCAATAAAAAAGTGTCACCGAATAGGGCAAACATCTTGCAGCCGTGTGTGGGCAGTGTGGACCAAGCGTCACGTAGAACCGTCCCTGAAGGGACAGCTATCTGGTGCTTCCTGTTTATTAATGCCGACCCATCTCCACTAATGGATTTAGCGTGAAAGGAAGTAGGGAGGCAGTCGGCAAGTGCAAGTCGTCAGATCTCAGACTTCCATCCTTCATCGATAGTAATGCTATCTTCTACCAGCGCAAGTTGGTACGACATGGTCTGGAAGCTTAATACGAGAGAAAGAGTTCGGATGCTTTATTTTCATGTATTCATTGACATCAAGCACCAGACGATCTCATATGACATCACGTGCCTTCATTTTTATCCAATGAAGAGGAATTTCCCTTCGGAGTTGGTCACAGTCTTGATTTTGGGTGTTTCCCCCCAAAAGTGTATTATTATTTTTTTTGTCATGAAAACTTAAATTTATTTATTTTTTCCAGCTATATTGAGATATACATGAATATTAACATTGTGTAAGTTGAACGTGTACAACATGTTGATTTGATATACTTAATATTGAAAAATGATTACCACTCTACTTACTGTTAGCTAATACCTGCATTATGTTGGCTATTTCCATTTCTTTTTTGTGGTGAGAGCATTTAAGATCTACTCTCACAGCAACTCGTGAGGCTATAATACAGTATTAAAAGTGTATTATTTTGGGCTTCCCTGGTGGTGCAGTGGTTGAGAGTCCGCCTGCCGATGCAGGGGACACGGGTTCGCGCCCCGGTCCGGGAAGATCCCACGTGCCGCGGAGCGGCTGGGCCCGTGAGCCATGGCCACTGGGCCTGCGCGTCCGGAGCTTGTGCTCCACAACGGGAGAGGCCACAACAGTGCGAGGCCCGCGTACCGCAAAAAAGAAAGAAAAATAAAAGTGTATTATTTGAAACATTTTTTCACTTCTACGGACCTGCAACAACCCTGAATGAAAACAGACTTAGCTTGTAGGAATGAACTTATTGTGTAAATCTGCATAAAATAAGCATTTCTTTTAATTAGTACATTTTCTTTTGTAGTCTCTGAATTCAATCATGGGAACCCTAAGCCTATAGCCCCTGAGCCCTGGGCAGCCCATGGACTTGAGGAAGTTCAGGATGCGTTTGAGTGATCACCTGAGAGGTTTTGTGACTATATTTATGATGGGTTAGCAACTCTGCTCTGGATTTCTTTTTTTTTCTTTTTTTTTTGGCGGTACGCGGGCCTCTCACTGTTGTGGCCTCTCCCGCTGCGGAGCACAGGCTCCGGACGCGCAGGCCCAGCGGCCATGGCTCACGGGCCCAGCCGCCCCGCGGCACGTGGGATCCTCCCGGACCGGGGCACGAACCCGTGTCCCCTGCATCGGCAGGCGGACTCTCAACCACTGCGCCACCAGGGAAGCCCTGGATTTCTTTGTGAAACACAAGTTAAAGAAAAAAAAAGTGTTATATTTCTTCTTTGCGCCAAATACACTTTGGGAGAATTCAAAATATTCATTTACAATGTTAGAGTAATCTTAAAAATAAGAAATCGAGGCCCACAGAGGTTATACGACTTGTTCAAAACTACGCAGTGAATAACTGCAACGTTGGTACTTTCCAAGGCCTTCTGCGTCCCAGTGTAGGATTCTCTATATTTAGTCAATGTGTTTTCAATTCCTCAGAGCCATAATCTGTGATTTAGAGACCCATTTTTATCTCTGAGAGTACTCAACCCCAAGACAAAACAAAAGAAGAAGGAGATTTTTGCAACTATAACCTAATTCTACTGCAGTTTACTGCTGCATGTTACCTTTAATCTACCGTTCAACCTTTCTTACTCAAAAGCAAACTCCAGCACAATTGATGCCAGAAATAGAGCAAAAAAAAAAAACAAACAAACAAAAAAAAACGAAGAGAAAACACCTTCCTGTAAAAAGCCCATAAAATGAACTTGAAAGAAAACTAATGAATATATTTCAAATCTCTCTCCCCTTTTCTTCCTCAGCCATAGCTCGCTTCCCCGTTTCTCATGTAATATTCAAGGGTCTGCGCTCCACGGCAGGTAGACAGATGCGTCAAGAAGCAGACATGTGGAAGGTAAAAAAGTTTTTTTTTTTTTTAATATCAACAGATTTTTAGAATTCGCAAATGCTAATCCTTGTGCAATGGTGTCTTCACTAGGTTCCTACAGGATCAGGGCTATAACGATAGTGTTAGCTTCTGCCACATCTGGGAGATGCCCATCTGGTGTGTCACAATTTGTACATGACTCCAGAGTGGGCTGCTCTGAAAGGCCTGAGCCAGTCAGGCCAGTAGCTGGGAGGCAAAAGACAATTCTTGCTCTAAGTCCCACTGTAATGGTTTAATGTTTACATCTGAACGTTTCCCAAAAAATAAACAAAGCCCTCCAACTGCCCTAACATTAATGCCAACGCATTTCAAAGGAAGAGCAACTATTGCTACTCTACTTATGCTATTAAAATTTACAAGCTGTGATTGAGATTACACATTTCAACTTAGAGTAGTCCCTCAGAGTTAAAGGGAAAAGCTTGCTGAAAATGACAGAGGTTAGAAAGAGTTGGTGGTTTTCAAGATTCATATTTCTTTTTACATTTAGGGGATAGAAGCAAGAAAAACATTATAAGAGGAATGGTTTTTAATATTCAGTAGAAAAATGCAATATATATGTACAAAATAGATGCTTCGTTTGAGTCAGTATTTACATGTTTCGTGAGCCCAAATAATACATGTTTTTCATTATTTTGGTAAAACTAAAGAATGGGCAGTCAGCTTTCTTTAAATTTTCATATTGCTCACGCTAGTTTAGGCATGCCAGATCACTTTGGTATAACAAATTCCTCCCTGAGTGTTGCACGGATACTAAAAGACACTGTAATATTTTTCTTTTAAGTGTGAATTGGAGAAAAAATATTAACAGATAGCTACATTTTTTTATGTTAGCCATTATTAGAATTTACTAATGAGAAATCTGACATGCTATTTCTTATTGCTTTAATATGTTTTATACTATAGAATGGTTTTCTACATTCTAGGCATTAATTGCATAATGTGAAAAACAATTCTTTGCAACTTCGTGTGATTTATGGGCCTGTCAGTGGTGACTAGGTGTGGGAGAACTTTGGCTTTTGTGGACTTGCGGGGGGAAAGGCTGTGTGAAAAGTCGAGGAAGCCCAATTAGAGACAGGCGCTAAGAACAATTTTTAAAAATCTACCCTGCTGAGAGGCAGGCATTTTTTCTGGATGACAAATGTCTGGAGTTCTCAGTTTTACACAAAAAAAAGTGCTCACCCCTGGCCTCTCCCCCTTTTGTCATGTAGGTAACCTAAGCTGTGGAAAAAAAGAGACCATCTGGAACGAATGCTGTGGCTTCACAGAGACAACATTATTCTCTGCCCCTTCCTCTTCCTCTCTCTTTATGGATGGCAAACAGTGTTCAGATGACAGATTTTGGAAAATTGTCTTCGGAGATAAATCCTCAGGCAGTTCCAGTGTGCTGGGATTTTGGAGGTTTCTGTGCATTTTGTCAAACGGTTAAGGAAGCTGATAGGCTTTTTGTGAACTGTGGAGCATGAAGAAGGCTTTTACCTTGCACTCAGTTTTTTGTTTTATAAATTTATTTACTTTTGGCCGCATTGGGTCTTCGTTGCTGCGTGTGGGTTTTCTCTAGTTGTGGCGAGCGGGGGCTACTCTGTTGCGGTGCGTGGGCTTCTCACTGTGGTGGCTTCTCTTGTTGCAGAGTGCGGGCTCTAGGCGCGCGGGCTTCAGTAGTTGTGGCTCGTGGGATTCAGTAGTTGTGGCTCACGGGCTCTAGAGCACAGGCTCAGTAGCTGTGGCACATGGGTTCATTAGTTGCGACTCGCGGGCTCTAGAGCGCAGGCTCAGTAGTTGTGGTGCACGGGCTTAGCTTCTCTGAGGCATGTGGGATCCTCCTGGGCCAGGGCTCGAACCCGTGTCCCCTGCACTGGCAGGCAGACTCTTAACCACTGCACCACGAGGGAAGCCCCTTCCACCCAGTTTTAATTGAGCAATTGATGGAATTTTGCTACCTTGTGAGGTTAAGTTAGACATACACGCCTTGTGATTTATATGTGAATGGTTTTTCATTGTATATTGACATGACTCTTATGAGTACACTACACTTTTCAGCTATCATGGTCAACTGAAGAAAGTCTGCACCAGTTTTCCTTCTAAGGGAGAAATGAAGTGCATTCTTCACATTTTCCATGATACTATATACTTATACTTTTATCATGCTATCCCTTCACTAGAATTGACAGCTTATATGGCATCCTGTTCCTTGTTCAGGTGAAAGAACAAGGTTTAATATGGAGAAATAGAGAAAATTTGCAGCTTACGTTATCCTAAAAGAGGTACAATATTTCAGCCAGCTAATGGGTATGGAAAAACCATCCTGAGAAAGAAATCTACAAGTGAATGCTACTGATTTTAAAAGGCATCTTCTTGACAAGAACCAGATGAACACTATCTCTAAAAATCTAATCCGATGGCAAAACAGATTTGTTAGTGTGATTATTGAAACAATTGCCACCTTCTGGTGTAAAGTGATGTCAGCAGGAAACTATCAAGGGAAGTCTCTCGCTTGGGGACAGTCAAGCCCTCAAAGCTACCGTGAAATAGGATTGGACGGGACCTTTCATTTCATATGAGAATTAATTCTCTAAAGGCAGTGAAGAGGAGGCAGCTTACTCTCTTCCCCCAGGCAAGCAGCTAGAAACAAGTCTGCAGGAGGCCATATTTTTTCTTATTCATTTCTTAGTGTGTGCACGTGTACGTTACCAAGTATTCTGCCAATTAATTTATTCTTTACGTGTAGTTCCATCAGAAAAGAAAAGAAATGGCAGAACTTCTCCAAAGGTTTTATGACTTAAAAAGAAAATTACAGTTCTACATCTAAATTGTATATGAAGGACTGAATTAAAAGGTTCCATTTCTTTCACTGCACACAAACTTCCCAGTTGCTTCAACACCTTCTTTAAGGGAGCACAGATTCATGTTGGGCTGACCCCAGAAAGAGCTATACACATGTAATTTGTAGCAAACCTCAGTTATGAAGACTTTCTACTCTTCTCAACAAAGTTAAGTTGGTAACCTTACAAGAAAGAAATGCCACATATATTCAATTATCGAATATCCTGCACTGTGTATTAAAAGTATTTTGAAAGTAATAATTCTACCGCATGGTACCTTGGATTTAAGAACTCACTGACCTTAAATGAATTCAAAGTAGATAAACAAACATTATTTATGTGACTTTATATCTAAATTTTGTCTTTTGCATCTCATGAAATTGTCCTTTGTGGAAAATCTGTTAACGATGCCCTTAATTTTAAAAATTTTGTACGTTTATCACGTCTTGAGCTTCTACAGTTGATAAAACAAATATAAGAGTTAAAAAAATCAAAGATTAGGTGATCAATAACACATTTCTTCTCCATCAGATTCTTTTTTTGTGTACAGAATTCCTATTTGATTTTTCAATTATTCAAAATGTCAGAATGATAGATATGAGAGTAACCAACTAACCAGGGAAAGCTCTGCCTGGTAACGTTCAGTCTAAAGATTCAGAATGATGCTCATGATGGATTAGCTTTTCGCCCGTTCTGCCTCATTAGGGTTCTCCCAATTTGACCCAATCCAAACCTATTACTTAATATATATCTAAAAGCAAAATTGCAAAAATGTTCACTGGTACAGTAGAAGCTAGATGAGCAGCTTCAGATAATTTAATTAAGTTGTAGGTCTTCTAATATAATTCTGTAAGTATGTGAACTTTTAACTTGTGTTAACTCAATTTCCTTACGCTTCCATTTACCATTTCTTGGGGACATTACAGTGATTAGCCAAAGTCCTTCCAGTGCCTCATGTTCGCCATAAATTCTTATTTAAATTGACTGTCACTGTCTCATTATAATAAAGTAGGTACTTGACATCTCAAAAAAGACAGCTGGTCTAGTAGAGTACGTTGTGAAAAAGTGGAACTCTTTTTTTTTTTCTCTATCACACAAAATCCACATAAAATACACCTTAAAAAAGGCCGTCAAGGTTACACAGAATGAAGTGGGTTGAGTACTGAATGTTCATAGGCATGTTTATGCTGCAGAATTTCTTGAGAAAATGGGCTTCTGTGTGCCCTTGGTATTGAAAACAGGCACGATGCCATGTTCCCATCTAATTGTTGTATATTTGGTGGCTGTTCACGTGTAGCTGTTGAGTCTGTCAGCATTTGGGAACACTCAGTAGTAAGATAGGAAAGTAACTGCTGTTATACTTCAAAGAGGTCAAATGGGCTAAACCCAGATGAGTCTCCCATACTTTCTCAACTCTGATAACTAAAGGGGTAAGTTGTATGATTGTGCTTCGAAAATTTTCAGTGAATATATTTGTTGTTGAACACAGCCCTAAAAACAAGTGAAATTATCTTCCCGGGAATATATATTTACCGCAAATTCTCTTTAGTTCCCATAAAATGGCATGGTCAAAAAGGTTTTGTTATTGCCAATGACTGTCCTTGAAGTTATCTAGACAGTCCAAAAATAGAGGCCTCAGTTCAGGGTCTGGAGTGACCTAAAAAACCCAGGAATGGTATCAGGCATGTTTCCCAGGTTTAGTGCTGGAATTTCTGCACTGGATAGACCAAGAATCCACAGGCAGCCAGAGCTACTTAAAAGTATCAGGAAGGCTGCAAGATAACTGCACGGCAAAGGACAGGGAGTGTCAGTCCCTCTGGCTAACGGCTTCACATAAACCACTGCTTTTACAATCTGTGTGGCATCAGTCACTTGAGCCAGCCTCTTTCAAGCACTTTTTGTCCACAAAATGTAACACTCCACTGCAGAACCTTCCTGGTACCTATTCAAGATGAATATAAGGATAAATACAGTGATAGTAAAATTAACTAATGTATATTGGAAGCTTACTATACGCTGAGCAATTTGTAAATATGTTTTTCATCTATTTGTACGACTCTAGAATTAGCAACTATTAGGACCCCCGTTTTATAAATAGGACCCTGGGGCACAGTGAGATTGATTCATCTTTGCCAAAGGTGGCAAAGCAAGGCTGCCCAATTTTGGAGTCAATGTTCTCAGCCATTACACTAAATTGGCCTTGTTATAGCCCTGTTTAACCTACTGGATGGCATTACAGTGAGACTCCCATGCATACTGATGAATATTGAATGCTACATCTTAAGATATACGTTTTCTTGTAATATAAGTAGTGCACGATTGTAAGAAATTTAGATGATACAGGTAATCCAAAAGAAGAAAATAAAACTTGTGACTAATTTATATATATTAGTGCATATATGTTAATCCCAAACTCCTAATTTATCTCCCCCTGCCCAGACTCCCCTGCCCCACGATCCCCTTTGGTAACCATACGTTTGTTTTGTATGTCTGTGAGTCTATTTCTGCTTTGTAAATAAATTCATTTGCATCTTTTTTTAAGATTCCATGTATAAGTGATATCACATGATATTTGTCTTTCTCTGTCTTACTTCACTTAATATAAAATAGGTAAACAACAAAAACCTACTGTATAGCACAGGGAACTATACTCAATATCTTGTGATAACCTATAATGGAAAAGAATCTGAAAAAGAATATATATATATATATATATATATACACACACATGTATGTATAACTGAATCATTTTGCTGTACACTTGAAACTAACACATGGTAAGCTACCTGTAGGTCAATAAAAAAAGAATAACAGTAAAAAAAAGTTGTTACTAATTTCACTACATAGTGATGACGACTTTTAGGATTTTACTTTATATTCTTCAAGTTGTTTTTTTATACCTGTTTGAAGAATAAGAATTCAGTTCTACTGAGCACGATCTTTTATGATCGAATATTTGATCTAACAATTTCTCATGAACATCTTCCAGTGTCCTGAAATACATTTCTATAACATCTCTTTGAATGACTGCATACTTGACTATTCTGATTTTGAGAGAAATCAAGGTGCAACATTTCACAGCCCTGAGTCTCAATCTGAACTTCATAACTGGATTCGGGTGGAACTATTGCCACGGCTTTATTTCTAGAGGGTTTTCAAATGGGGGCTATGCAGAGGGCAGAGGTGATCAGGATTACGTACAACGTCAGGAACAAGGGCAGCTCGTGCGCACATTTGGAGATCACTCTTCAAGCTGTCTTGTTTTTCTTCTTCAGTATCTCTGCGTGGTCAAGACAAGTGACTATTTTACATACAACAGTTTTGTAATGGGTACCCCCAAGTAAAGGGGTAAAATAACTGGCTAACAGTGGGGTTAGTGTGAAGCCTTGGAAGCAAGGGAAAAAGGATTCCTGACCTTTAGCGGAGAGCCCTGCGCACCGGAGTTTCTTTTGCTTTCCTTGCTGACTTGCCTGAGGGTACGGGGTCAAGTGTCATCTCTACCGAGCCCTCCCCGGTCAGATGCAATCAGATTGACTGATAGCTTTCAGAGAACTAAACAAAATTCCCCTACCTGGGCTGCCCATGCTGGCCAGAGAAATGACTGATGAAGAGTCACTCTGAGCTGGAACTAGACGACCCTTTCAACATCTCATTTAAAACTGCAGCGAGTTAAGGTGGTTTTTGAATTATGTATTAAACTCAGCTTCCAAATATAGCTTGGGTTGTCTCTGAAACATCAACGTCTGCAAATCACGGCTCTTGTTCTCTTATTTGTTAGTCTGGTTGTCACTTCCTATTACGCTTTACCCTGGACTCAGGTGTGTGGCGTGCAACACTGAACCGTCAATATTAAACCGCCCTCCGCCTCCTTGGTCTTCCTTCTTCGTCTTGAGCCATGAAGGCTGCCGACACCACCAGTTTTCCTAAAACTGCATGAACTCTGCCTGCAATTTTGATGGAAGCCCAAACTAGCACTTATTTTCCAGTGGGGAACACTTAGCTCTGCCATCCTTTCTCCAGGATCAAAGCCGCAGTTATACTCTCACTAATAATCACTAATGGAAGTTGTAGTGCTCAGGGCAGTCTTGAGATTCATCAGGACCAGCGTTCAAAATACTCCCCGGGGACTTAGCTGCTGGTGCCAAGAGTCGGTCTTGGCATCTGAACCTCTTTTTAAACTCTACCCTCCTCCCGCACTCCCTTCCCATTCCTCCCCACCCCCCTTTCTTCCATTCATTTCTAGAACAAAAAATATCAACCAAGTCCTGTTAAAGCTGCCTCCTCAATACCTACAGCGTCTATTTCTCTCTCTCCATTTCCACCGCTACTCACCAACTAGCTTAGGACACACTCATCTATGACTTGGATTTCTGCAATAGCATAGCCACTGGTCTCCTCACCTTGACACAGCGTCTCCCCACCTTGACACAGCGTCTCCCCAGATCACTTATCTGCAGTGATCCAAGTGATCTTTCTAAAAAATGTAGTCATGTTAAAAAGTTTACGTGACCTATGAGTAGGCTACCCATACGTCCCAGTTTTCTGGAACAGTACCAGTTTCTGCTTGTTGTCATGATTAATAATGCCTCTTTCACTCTCAAGAGCGCTCTGTTTCAGAGAAAAAACTTATACGGTCATACTACCTTCTCTCAACCGGCCTCTGTTTACCTCTGAGCTGGACCTTTCCTGCCCCTGCAGTTCCTGAGTTGTGCCACGTTCCCTCTACCCAGGATCTTTGTTTATGCTTTCCCTCTTTCCTGAATATCTTTTCAGATCCTCTTTGCGTTCTACGTAACTTCTATTCATTCTTCAGATCCCACTAGAAAACAAGTTCTACGAAGGCAGGAACTTCTGTCTGTTCGGATCACGACTCTATTCCAAGTGCTCAGAATTGTGTCTGACACATAATAGGCACTAAATAAATACTGGCTGAACTGGTGAATCTTTTTTTCTTTTTTTTTTTTACCATTAAAAAAATGAAGTATAGTTGATGTACCATATTATATAAGTTACAGGTGTACAATATAGTGATTCGTAATTTTAAATGTTACACTCCATCTGCAGTTATTATAAGATACTGACTCTAGTCCCGGTATCGTACAAGATCCTTACAGCTTATTTTATACATAATAGTTTGAGTTAGTGAATCTTGACTCAAGCCTCACTTCCTCCGGGAAGACATCCCTGCCTTTTCCCCCCACTCTTCCCCAGGATTTGTTTAGAAAACCATGAATCTCTTTCGGAGCATTTTGGATCACACAATCACTGGTTTGCTAGACTTTGTCGTCAACGGGAGCAAGCAGCCTTCCCTTCTGCTTATTGTTTTGAGTCTGCGTCACACACCATGCTGATCTAAAAATAGGCTTGGAATAGGTGTACGATGCCAGTGACATCATAGTAGGCATTTTAGCAAAATTCTAAAGAAAAATTATGCATGGTCTTATTCTCTAGAAGCTTATACTTTATCAGAGGGAAAGAAAAGGCTAAAATGTACAAGCAGGTGGCAGTACAAGATGACAGATTACTCAGAATTTGAGAACAAAGAAGCCTAGAAATTACACAGATCAACCCTAACTCATCACAGTGGCATTAAGTGATTGTTACACAGTGATTGTGACAGTCCCATGAGGTGTCTGGATAACAGGCACTTATAGAGGTTCAGAAGTGAAAAATACTGCTGTGTCCTTGACTGTCAAAGAAAGATTATGAAAGAAGTAAACTTGAATTGAGTTTTGAAGAATTCATCCTCTGACAAATTCTTGTTAACTATCTATTATATACAAACGAGAATAAGACACAATCCTTGCCCACGGAGATTAAGGGGCGGCAAGCTACCGCCCTCAGGCCGAAGCTGGCCATGTGGTTTTGAAAATAAAGTTTTGTGGGAACACAGTCACCCCCATTTATTTACATCTTGTTTATAGCTGTTTTTTTTTTTCTTTACTACAATGGCAGAACAGAGTAGTTCCAACAGAGATCGTATGGAAAATATTTACTATTTGGCCCTTTACAGAAAAGGTTTGCTAATTGCTGAGTGAAACTCTCAGCCTTGAGTGGAGGAGACAGGCATCAAACGCCAAAATTGCACGACATATGGGCTTAGAACAGACACACTGGAAGCTTCATGGACAAGGTGAGAAAGAGGAAGGGCTTAATTGGTCAGGAAAGGGAGCCCAGAAGAAAGGACATGTGAGTGATGTCTTGAAGGATCAGATGATCAGTAGGAAATTGATTATCAAGAAATAGAAGAAAGAAAAAGAGGATACACTAAGAACTAAGGTGAGAATGCAGGAATGAACAACTCTTCTTTGGGGGGAAATACATAGTACTTCCAGGTGGGACCAAAGATTCCCACTGGGAAGCACAGGGTGAAAATTTCATTGAATGAGGCCAAGGGAACGATACAGAGAGTCTTAAGCATTAGCTGAAACATTCAAAATTCACCATGAAGGCAATGGGCAGACTTGGAAGGTTCTGGTCCAGGACAAGGAGAATGGAAAAGGGAATAGATCTGTAGTCTCTGAGTCTGATGACTTGAAATGGAAAGGAATTCTGGGGGACCACTAAAGCAGTCTACTGAAGAGGGTGGAAAAAATTGGAGCTCTGAGAGCAAACTTAGCCCACAGAGCAGTCTTTCTTTGTCTACATGGTACTTGAACATTTCAAAAAATTAGTTGTCCACGTTCATGAAAGGATATTTTGCGTAAGAATCTAGATTTCTATGGGTTTTTATCAATCAGAGTATCTGGCAACACTGGGCCTGCATCGTTGCTCGCCAGCAATGGACCGGGGCTGAGCTGTGTGGTGTGGTCTCGGCCAGAGCAGGCTGAATTTACTCGTGCAACATAACCCCTGTGGGCATTGCGATTTGTGGTCTATGTTGCCATCATCTGGACATAAAGTTTGAAAAAATCTTTAATTGGGGTGGAGCTAATACAGTCACCTTTCTTTTCCTGCCCTGAACTCATATCTACTGACTGTCCTTTCTGAAGCTTTCTGAAGATCCACCTGTTTGATTTTTTTGTTTGTTTGTTTGTTTTTTGTTTTGTTTCATTTTTGAACGCTGGGGATTTTGTGTGTGTGTGTGTGTGCTTTAGACTCTTAATTAGAGTATGATAGATCGCGTACGTGAACATCTGCCTTGGGGTTAGGACCTCTGATTTAATTCCAGTGTGGCATATCTTTCTCTTTTCTCCCTCACTAATTTCTTAGAACCCACATCTTACCTGCAGACCAAGCATTCTGACCCCCAGCCCCATTTCCTAATACTGTAGTTTCCATCTATTCCTTCTTTGCTTAAAGAGCCACAACAGCTTTTGTTGGTGCTTTTCAGTAGAGTTTTATTTTGAATTCTTCCTCAAACTGTTCCTCCCAAGAAGTCTTTTTAAGACGGTAGCTTGAGTTACAGTCCCAAGAGGGTTCTTCAAAATCCTTCCTACGACATTTTCCTAGTGTTGCCTGGTTGCTAAAAATAGGCTACAATGCATTTCAATATAACTCCTGATGGATATGTGATTCCAAGGGAGGGAAATGCTATAAATGGTAGTTAATCTCCTTGCACTCCTGCTGAGTTGGGGTGCTTCCCCGTCACCCCTCCCTGGGACTCTGAACACACCGTTAATGCACTGCTCCGTATGTGGGGAGCAGACCCCATCCTGGATTCTGCTGAGCAAGCATTAGAGATACACGTCCATGTCTAAAGCCTGGTTTTGATCTGGTTACATGTGTATTATGTTTTGAGAAAAATGATTTGGTCCTTGAAAAACAGGTTAGTCCAGAAATCTGTGTCAAAAGCAGGCTATAACAGCTGGGACCCTGCCAGAAGACTTAATAACTAATTTTTTTAGTATTTTATAAGAAATGCATAGGATAGCAGGTCTGCGCTATTGCAGACCAAAAATGTAAGGCAAGGTCTTATCCTAGTTGGAAAAGGCCAGCCACAAACCTAATTCCATGACCTTAACTTTCCCCTGCCTTGTCTGCAAAGGGAAGGCGTTAAAACAGATGATCCTAAGGCAATTCTGCGCTAGCTCTGTGAGTTAAGGGATGGATGGTGGAGCAGTTCCTGCCCACTGGGAATCTAGGTTTTCACGATGCTTGCGCCAAACTGCATGGACCAAGAAGCTGCTGAAAGCCCCTGTTCCTCCCTGGGGTAAGGACTGAGATGGGGCAAGACTGAGTGCCTCTACAGAAAGCCTCTGTGATGAAGGGGAAAATGTGGGCTTTGACTTCAGACAGACTAATGTCCCCACTCGAGTTCTTCAACCTCATGTTATTTACTCAATCCCTCTGCCTTTAGGTTTCCTCTTTTACTAAAGAGGCTGATGCCTATTGTATTTGTCTGCCTGCGCTGCCCAAACAAAATGCCACAGACTGGGAGGGCTTAAACAACTGAAGTCTACTTTCTCATGCTTCTGGAGGCTGGAAGTCAAGGTCAAGGTGCCATCAGAGTTGGTTTCTGGTGAGGCTCTTCCTATCTGGCTTGGAGATGGCCACCTTCTCAATATGTCCTTCAGGTGGCCTTTCCTCTGGGCATGTGTGGAGACAGAAACATCTCTGGTACCTCTTCATCTTCCTATAAGGTCACCAGTATTATGGGATGAGGGCCCCACCCTTATGAGCTCATTTAAACTTAATTACCTACCTAAAGGTTCTATTTCCAAATACAGTCTCATTGGGGGTTATGGCTTCAACGTATGAAGTTTGGAGAACACAATTCAGTCCGTAACACCTCCCTTAAACGGCTGTTGTGAAGAGGAGAGACAATGAAATGAGATGACACAGCGAAACACCCAACAAAAAGTTCCTGGCCCACTTCAGAGCCCTATCTGGAACCACATGCACAACCCAAAGAATGGATTCCCTTCAGAAAGAGTCCTCACCTCACTATACAGTCCCTTAAGAAAACGACTAAGCAGCAATTTTGATAAATTTTAAGTTTACTTTGCAGAAGACGTGATTATGCCTACAGTAGAGTGTATATTTCTTTAAATATTGTTTTGAATCATTTATTGCTTTATTATCAATAAGGTGAAATTTAGTTGGTTTATAGACTTCCTGCAGTTTTCTAGGTCAAGCAAAATTGATTGGGTGGGGGTGAAACGGACCAGGACCCTATGGCCCCTGCCTCCTCCACCACCATTTCCTCTGCCCACCTTTCATCTGTAGAAAATCTTTTGCCAAAGCATAAGTTTAATCAGAGAAGTGAGAAAATTCAGAAGTAAAGGAAAACAGTCAAATAGGACAAAATAATAATAGTTTAGTCATAAAGCAAAGTCAAGGACTTTTAATTCTTCTTCAAGGGCTACAGATAATATTCTGAGCCATATCCTGGGAGCTGTCTTGTAGATACTGAAATCCCCACCAGGTGGAAGGAGTTAACTACATGATGACCAGTCTGTAGCCATGACATAAGCTGCCACAATTCCCAGAACTGGCCTCAAGGAAATGGGAACAAATCAACCCTGGAACTGAAGACTAACTGTACTTAAAACAATCAAAATGACGCTGGTCAGACCACTGCATGACCATCTTCAAGACGACGGTCGGAGCTGACTGGGCTGTTTCTGCAGGTAGCCCCTCCCTCCGCCTATACCCCCCTGAAACTCCCCTTTAAAAGCGCTTGCCCACTGACTGTCAGTGGGGAGCTGGCCTCTGGTTGCGAGTCCACCCCCAGCCCCCCACTGCTGGCCTCCAAAATAAAGCAACCTTTCCTTTCCATAGACCTTGCCTCTTGAGTATTGGCTTTCGAGTGGCGAGCAGTGGATTCCACTTGTGGTAACAGAAGGATGCTGCCCAGTGCCTACCCCTTCCTGGTGGGCTTCGCCTGCCTGTACATCTAGTGCTCTACAAGCAGGTGCCGACCGACTGGAATGTGTAGCTGGATCAACAGCTCATCCAAGGCTGCTGCTTGATCTGACGAGCAACGTCTGTGCTATTGCTTCCCAGGAGAAATAATAGAAGTAATGGAAAGTATGTATATATACATACACACACACATACACGTATACACATACATATATATTGCAATATATTTATATTGTATATGAGCATATATCTATAGCTACATCTACACTTATACCTATACCTATATCTATATCTATATAAAGAGAAATAGAAAGACTGAAAGAGACAGACAGAGAGAGATCCTAGATGGACTTGATAGTTGAAAAGTACCCCAAAGGAATATCTTCATAGAAAGAAGACAAGACAAGACAACTGGGTGGCCAGAAACGTCTTCAAGCTGTGTATGGCTAATCAGACATTGATAGCATTATGTATCATTTTTGCTGAAATCAGCTCCTCATGAATAAGAAAAAATTTCTACGATTTGACACTGCCTCAAACATTAGTGTTCTTTTGGCTTCTAAATAATTTTTGAAAAGTTTGAATGTGATTTTTAGGCTTCTGTAGCTATCAAACCACATTTACAAAGCCCTGAAATACAAGAATTGTCCAAAGAAGATAAATGGTTTAAAAGAATCATCAGGGGTATTCACTATTTAAGTCCTGAATGACGGGAATGGACAGAGAGAAGATGTACGCACACTTTTGACTCTGCAATCTACACACATGATTAGGCAGGATCCAGGCGGTAGCTGAGTGGGTATTAGACCAAATACAATTGTTCACATTTGGAGATGCCTTGAGCCTTTCCTGAGACAACTCAGAACCACCAATGTTCAGAGTAGATTTATTAGTGCCAATCAATATGTCAGGCTCTGGATAACATGAGAACATATTTTGAAGGTAGAACAGCCCTATATGTTAATACATCAAGATTATTTGAATAGAATGCTCTTCCTGAATCTATATTTCTACAGTTTTTTTTTTTTTTTTCTCTCAGGAGAAAGGAACCAATGCTTCGCCCATTTGAAATGTCAGTAGCAGACTTTGAAAGTGGGTCCTGAGGTTTCTGGGTTCACCATCAAGGGGAAGTTAGAGCACGAGCTGGAATGAAAGGGAAAGGTCTGAGGTTCAAGTCCTTGGAAGAGGCAGAGAGCAAACCATTTCAACAGAAGCAAGGGTTGCAGGGATTGTCTCAAAGGAACCCAGAGCAGTTTCAGGAGGTGCCGAATAGAAAGAGTGGAAAGGTGCCCTCACGTCACAGAACGGGAGCTTATCGTGAGAGTATATTCTGAGTCTGCGATCACAGCTGATCTTTCAGAGAGTACCTTCCCCAATGACTGGAATTAAGAGAAATAAGTACCATCTCTCAGGAAGTAGTTGATTGAATGCCAACCTTACTTTATTAATCTGGAATCCTCTCCATCTTCGGATCTTAGATTTCTGCATGACTGACTCATCTTTCACTGCTGGAAAGTACTTTCCTCATTCGACATTTTTATTCTGTATATGTGTATTCTTAATCTTCAATTCAATACCGTGTGTTTGTAAGGCTTTATCTGAGACTTCGGAACTGTGCAAGGACAAATAGGATGTCCTGCTTGTGCATAAAGCATTTGGGGTCAAGGGGCGAATGGCTATGAGCCTAACTAATGGCAGGATACTTCCCCTGCCCACAGGTGTAGTGTGCACTCTGCGACGCATTCATGCGGAATGCTTTTAGGTACACGATATATTGGGTCACGTCATGACTCTGTATCTCCACACAGTCTGAAGCTTCCACATGGAAACACTCCTAGCTTCCTTCTTGCCTTAACAAACTCTTATTTAACACTCACCTCAAGTCTAACCTCTGGGAATGCTTCTCTGACATCCCAGTTTGAAGTCAATGATCTTAACTCTCATGCTGTATTATTATAATGCTTTGCGTTATAATGGTCTGTTTAACTGGCTGTCTTTACCATAAAGAAGGGGCAGAAACTCCTTCTTTATCTGTAGTCCTAGTGTCTGGTATGTAGGGAGTTAGGAGGCCTTTCAAGGAGCAGAAGGAGGGATGTCTGACCTGATTCTCTGATCTCTTAGGTGTCAGTGTCCATGTGTGTGTGTATGTGTGTTGTGTGCATGAATGCATGTGTGTATTTTCCTGAGAGTGTCCCAGGTTTTGGAAATAGGAAGAAATAATTAACATTTGCCTGGTGTATAACACACCTGGCAAAACTGAATATAAAGTTTGCACACTAGACTAAGTCTGGTAAAAGGACAAATAAACAAATATGGGGTGTGTATTCAAGCTGAGAGCCCAAAAAGGAGGCATCAGTGAAATAAGACGGAACAGGAATGGGAGGAATTCCTGGAGATTTGGTTCCAATCGTGTCCTTCCTGTGAGTCTCCTTCAATTCTAATGAGCAGGGGAAAGGCCTGAGAAGGAGTGTACTGCAAGTGGCTGGATTCATTTTATGATGTTATGATACAAAGCAATGTAATATAATACCAAAACCCTGTACAATGGAACACTGATATTTCAGTGTCACAATGTAATTGGAATATTCAGCTTCCGATGAAACAAATTATAGTTCTGCTGCCTCATTTATTATTCTCTTTTTTCAGAGTTACCTCTACAAATGCTTTAAATCCATTTTCTTTTTACTTTGCCGCCTATTACTGGGTCTACAAGTGACATGGAACTAGGTACTTTGCTTTATTACCTTTAACCCTACTCATGAAGCGTTTTGTTTCTTCCTCTTGCGGTGAATTAGGTTCAGAAGATTTTCTAACTCTGTATAATTTTATTTCATTTTGCGATGTCTTTTTCCTCTCATAGTCTAATTTTTAAATCCATTTTCCATGCGGATTTAATCTTGTATAAAATCTAATGCCTATTAATTTGTACTGATTTACATTTATTTCAGTATACTAGAAAATGTTCATTTTTAACATTTGTACTCATAGATAATGCATACCACGAAGTTTTAATGTAAATCACTAATACATTTTTTCATCTTTAACTATCAAAGCTCTTCATGTTTATAGATCATTACTCAAATGTTTTGTAGGATTCATTAAAATACATCACCAGCAATGTGTTTTTCTTTACAACATCTTTGTGCATGTGTGTGGGTAGGAAAGACCCTAGTACCAGAATATTTTAGGAAAATTTAGAATAAAAAGAAAAGTAAGGTTCATACTCCTATTCAGAAGTTAATTAAATATTCTTTTGAGAATATAACATTTGAAGCTCTTTTCATCAAGTAGGGAATTATAGTACTTTTCTGGGTTTCTTTTTTTTTACATTTATCAATTACATTTAGACAGTTTAATTGCTATAATGAAAAATGTCCTTAATTCCCATTCTGGGGGCCAAAAGATGTTTATTGCTTGGTATAAGCAATTGTGAATGGCGATGAAACTCCACATAGAGGTAGCGTTTGTTTTTTACTTTTTAAAGTTAAAGGTTCTCTATTCTCATTAGTCTCAAGAATGAGAAGCTTTTTGCCACGTCCCACTGCTGTTCTCAACCCCTTAATTTGGTAGCCTTTACAAATTTGGTAGCCTTCAGGTGAAAACAAATATGGATGTCTTCGCCCAACTGACTCTCCCAGCAACAAGTCCTTTAGAAATGTGTTTCTGTTCTACCAGCAGAGAGTTTGGTGGAAAGAACGTAGGCTCGGGTTAGACACGGCTCCATTCAAATCCCCACTCTGCTACCCACTGACTACAGAACTATGGGAACTCTCTGAACCTCAGCATTCAGGTAAAATGGGAATGATGTCACTGCCAATCTCAGGAATTGCCTCAGGAGTGATATACGCAGCATGGTGCATCGTGCAGAAGGTGTTCCAGAAACTTCTAGCTCCTTTTCCTGGCAGACAGTGCAAGTCCACTAATGCAATGTACAGAACAACGGCTAAAATCATGGTAACGTAACTGAACAGAAAAAAAAAAATGACCCTCAAAAGCAGTCCTAGATAGAGAAATCAGACTGTCAGTTAGCGGAAGCACAAACTTTTAAAACATAATTAAAACATGTTTGAAAGTAAGTAGATTAAACTCATCCTATACTGCAGAGACCAGGCACGGCTAGTCCCTGAGCAGAGAGAGGGAATCTCACTGCACCTGAAGGGCCTTGGAGAAATCACCAAGACGCCAGCAACGGAGTCAGATCCATCTCAGGAGGCAGAACTGGGTTTCTCCAGGTAACTCAGAATTCTTAAAAGCCCACTAGGGTTTTCCTCTCTCCTTTGAAACTGCTGGGATTTAATATAGACGGGAAGATTCTTTTTTAATTATTGCTTTGGGTCGTATCTTCCAAAGCTTTGGTCAGGCATATTATAAGTCGATGGTATTGCTACCGTGGCCTCAAACTCACAGTAAATCCATGCAATAATATCTTTGTAGCCTTCACTGAGAAACACTGAACCCTGAGCAGGGGATGGGGGAGCAATCGTTTACGGCCATGGGCCATGAACAAGCTGCTTTAGTCTGAGGCAGCTCAGCCTCACCAGGCCCTTTCATGAACACTCCATTCATCTAAGATGGGTCCCTGCACCAGATATCGTATCTGGCTTCTGCAGCTGTATTTCAGCATCACTCAGCAGCGAGCAGATAAGGTAATATCTCTGAAAGCTCCTAGACGGAAGGCTGCCAGACTCTCCGCACTGAAATCTCACTCTCCTTTCAGGTCTGAAGGGCTGCAGACGTGAAGGGAGGACGGAAGACAGAGGAAGGAAGACAGAAAGGACACTTGCATGGACTGAAGATAAGGAAGCTCCCAGGGCAGAGATACCCACAGTAGGTCCCAGCAGAGCCTAGATCCGTGAAAGGGGATGCCAAGATGCCACTGGAAAATGTGGCTGGCTCTGCGAATGTGTCCTCCGTATTCAAGCTTGTATTTTCAGTATAATCCCTATTTTCACATATGCAAAAAAATCAACAAAATTTAAAAGAGCCCAAGTCAGGGAGTCAGGACTTTCTCCGTCTCTATTTTTAAATTTATTTCCTAATGGATTCGGCTAAAGACACAAACTTTGGCTGTGGTGGAGCCCAGACCAGAATCCAAATCTCTTTATTATTATTGTTGTTGTTACTGCTGTTAACTTTGTTATTGCTAGCTGCTGTTTATAGACTGCTTATTGTTTTCTTCGCAATATGTTTAGTACTTTGCATACATAAAAGCATTTGAGCTGACTTGAATAGGTATTTCTCCGAAGAAGATATACAAATGGGCAACAAGCACATGGAAAGAGGCTCACCATCAGTAGTTATTAAGGAAATGCAAATAAAAACCACAGTGAGGTGTCATCTGACACTCACTAGAACGGCTATGATGCAAAAAATGGGGGAAAGATGTATTGGCTGGGATTTGGAAGAATGGAACACTTGAGCATCACTGGCCAGAGTATAAAATAGAATACGGCCCTGTGGGAAACAGTTCAGCTGGTCCCCAACAGGTTACACATAGAATTACTCTATGACTCAGCAATTCCACTCCTAAATATATACCCCCCCAGCCCCGCAAATTGAAAACAGGTACTCAAACAAATGCTTGCACACAAATGTTCACAGCAGCATTATTCACAATAGTTAAAAGGCAGAGACAACCTGAATGTTCATTAACAGGTGATGGTTAATGGTACTGTATACACATTCAATGGAATACTATTGAACCATAAAAGGAGTGAACTACCGACACATGCTACAATGTGGATGAACTTCAGAAACATTGTGCTAAGTGAACGAAGGCAGACACAAGGGTCACATGACGTGTGACTGCATTTCTATGAAATATGCAGAAGAGCTAAATCCACAGAAACAGAAAACAGATTCGTGGCTACCAGGAGCTGCGGGAGGGAGGGACGGGGGAATGACGGGCAACCGGGGACTGAGTTCCTTTTGGGCTGATGAAAATGTTTTGGAACTAGATAGAAGTGGTGGTTGTACAACGTTGTGAATGTCCTAAATGACGCTGAACTGTTCACTTTACAATGGTATTGTTACGTTCATATGAATTTCTCCTCAATTAAAAACCACTTGAAATCATTTAACCCTTATGATAAACCTGTGATGTGGGCATGATTTCCCCCGTTGTTCAGATGATTCAAGGCTTATTTCCACTGAGACACGTATTATTTTTAGCAGAAGAAAGGTGGCATTATCTTCAGGATCGGACTTTATAAATGATGGAAAATCTAGGAATGTATCTTTGGAGGAAGGCATAAAATGACCAATACACGTGGGTCAGGTTTAGCTGATGCTATGCTACCGAGTCCCCTTTTCCCTGGCACATTGGGTGGAATCACAGTCCTAAGCAATAGAGCCGGAGACCACCTCCCTAGCAGTCTGTAATGAACTAGCCAGTAAGAAAAACGATTTGGTAACAGAGTAGGCAAAAAAGGCTAAGCTATGCCTGTTTCATTCTCCTCTGCGCTATAGAATCTTCCATCCGTATTTCGTTTCAGAGGGGTGTTGGATGTGTGAGATGAAGGGAAAAAACCCAGGGAAGGAAGTTGGAGGGAAATTTCTGAACAAAGGGGTGTGAGAAGTTCAACTCCAGCTAGCTTTCCCCACCTCCCCTCAATTGCCAACATGTATCTCAAAAAAGACACACCACCAAGGTTCTGTTCCTATTTTTCTGCTGTGACTGTTACAGCAATAATATGCAGAGAGAGCCCTTAGTGAGTAGGTTTCTTCCTAGAGAGTCAGCTCTAACCAAATCCACAATGCACAATTTATTTTCCAAACATTCCTGTTCTAGCTCCTTCCATGCCCTATGGCAGACTTGTCTCACCTCGTGTCTAGTCAGCCAGGGGAATAGCTTCTCTTCTCTAGTCTCCCCCCTCTCCCTGCTCCACAAGCAACTGTAGCCCACCTCCTCACTAGGGTTTCTAAGCACTGCTTCCATGATGTCTTCTCTCTATGCAAAAATTTTGAGTGGGTCCCCAATGAAATCAAATTTCTTAGTCTAGCTTTCCGAGTTGTCCTCTGCTTTTTAGACTTATATCCTAGGACTCCTCTATGTGAGGCCAAATTGGATCTTTTTTACTTAAAAAAAATTAATACTATTAGCTAATAGCTAAGATTGATTGAAGGTTAATTACATACCTATTGGAGGCTCAACGCTAAGCACTCTACATACATCATCTCATTTACATCTCATTTACATTTGACAGGAGACTACAGGTAGAGAGACCCAATCGATTATATAACTAGTGCAACTCAGCAGTAGGATTTGAACCCAGGTCTGTTTGGTGTCCAAATCCATAGTTTTAGGCACTGGTCTTGATTTTGCCTTTTACGTTCCTGTTTTCATATCTTGGGTTCCCTCATTCTGTTCCTAACACCAACTCCACTCTCTTCTGCTTTTCTCCAACTACCATTCATGACCCTCAGGGCTGGAGTCTTCTCTTTATTTGAGTTCACATAGGTGAGCAAATGTTTTCTGTCTGTTGCTGGCATGTATCTTTTCATAGTTCTAATCATCACACCACTAGTTCAATGACAGTGCTAAGGAGGGCAGGAACCATGTCCAATACTTGTATCTCTGACTCTGTCTAGCACAATGCCTTGTTCACAATAGGTGTTCAATAACTATTTATTTGTTCAATAATTCTCATAGATTACCTGCCAGGGAAATATTTTTTTATAGAGCTGTTTGTTAAAAGTTCTTCATAAAACTGGATTTCACCTCTTCAATCTTTTACAAAAATGTAATTTTTTGAAATTTGGAGAGCATCAAATAAATACAGTGAGCATTAGTAAAAATATTTCTAATTTTAACATATGACTAAAGTGCTTAAAATATTAAGTGTTAAAACTTATTTTTATCCAAGTGCTTACTTGAACCAACATTGAGACTAAAGGGAAAAGAAATTACTCTTTGTAAATCTGTTACTTTAAACCTCGTATTCTCCTGAGTTTCATGATAGGTCCATATAGAGAAATTAATTTATAGAAGTAGTCAGCATATCCGCTAAAAAATGCAAACCTAAACTACTATGCACTTTTCCCTTTGTGAGACTCCTGCATATTTCAATATTTCGTTCACCACCTTTAAGGTGTTCAAATTCACCAGCTGTAAGAATACTTATCAGATTATAGTACAGCACTAAAAATAAGCTGGTGTTATTGAAAATAAATGAATCAGCACTTTCTCAGCTGAATTGTTTTCTCATGTGACTCATACTACTTAACTAACGTTTTCTTTGCGATTGTTCATTTATCATATCAAACGTTTCTTTGGACATCTGCTTCTTTAAGTACAAATGCGCAGGCTTGATGAAAATGTTCAGTAGAAAAAGAAAATAACTCTCTGGTCTGGATTTATAAAAGCAAGACATTAATGGGGTCAGTTACCATGGCTTTAGCTGAAGATCTTTCTTCATTTTTTAGCCTATAAAGAATGCGATAGAATTTTCAATGTCGGTGCAGTCTGTTTACCAATAAAATTTCATATACGTGGAACTCATGGTACTAAACTTCAAAAAGCCCTTCTGTTTAGTTTGGACCAGAGGATATTCTTGATAGATCTCATCTCAAAATCACTTGGACTCCCAAGTGTCCATGCAAAACCATTAATCTCAAAATGTGTCTAAATACCAATTTGAGACAGGCTACAATTTACTGTTCTCTGTGACAGACAAATAGCTAGGGGAGTGCCGTCATTTAACCCCAATGCTTTCTTTGGTAGTCATGGAAAGAAAGGTTTTTTTATACTGCCTTGTCATAAAAAGACTACAAAATCCATCAACACTGTATAACTTTACATATAAAAGTAATGTATGCATAGATATTTCAGTCATCGTGTGAAAAATAAACAAGACAGCCTTTAAATCAACGTCATTCCCAAGGAATCAGCATGGACATGTATTGACTCATTTTACAGCTAAAATAGAAAATACATGTAAATTTGACTGCTCTATTTTGACATGGAGGCTCTTGGCCATATCTTTATGGCCAAAAAACCTGTATACACACACACCAAATTGGGAAGGAGTCGCATTTGCAAAAGCTGGGCTTGTCCTCTGTATAGGTGCTCAGATAGGCTTCTGTTGGATGAAATGTCTGACTATAGGATATGTATTTTGCAAAACGCAAGTTAGCCCAAAAGTCTGGCATATATTTGGACACGCAATCAAATGCACGCTGAGAGTCTCAGTGAAGTGGATTGAAATGGCAACCCCACAAATGGGTACCCAGGAATATGTTTGCTTTTTAGAAATTGGCTAAAAAATTAAAAGCTTCAACAAGGCAAATTTAAAACAAATTAATTTACTGCGGTGAGAACACTTATCACGAGATCTACCTTCTTAACAAATTGCAAAATACAGTGTACGATACAGTGTTGTGTAGTGTTCAGTCCAGTGTACCATACAGTATT
This sequence comes from Lagenorhynchus albirostris, assembly GCF_949774975.1. Taxonomy (NCBI): domain Eukaryota; kingdom Metazoa; phylum Chordata; class Mammalia; order Artiodactyla; family Delphinidae; genus Lagenorhynchus; species Lagenorhynchus albirostris. Next base: position 34,336,481 of record NC_083115.1, on the reverse strand, counting down.
GCTGGCTGTAGGTACAATCAAGTATGTAATTTTTAAATTTAGTTTTTACTTTAAAAGCACATATGAATGTAAGAGGAAAGACAGTTTCCACTGATTTTGCATAACCCTATGCCAATTACTAAATAAATACAAACATGGATATGTAGAGGAGCATTCCATGAAGTATTTGGACAAGGTAATAATCACATGAAGACTCTCTTCAGGTATGGCAATAGGACCTATTCGTACAGCACTGAGGGTAATGAAAACTGATGTGTGAAGTTCACACAAGGTCTAAAGTGACAGCCCAGGGAAAAAACCCCAACGACTTAGTCTTTTAAATAACTTTGCAGGTTTTTTGGTTTTTATTTTAATGTCAGATGACTGAAGGCAGACACGCACCAAGATGGAAAAGTGAGCAGCTATTAGGTGCCGTGCGGGTACCTGGCCCGACACTCCATCCGTGCCACCAAAGTCGTGCACATCAGCCGAAGGGACTGCCTTTCACCTGCCGGTCATCGTTTTTCACGGGGAGCCCACTTCCCCATCAGTAGTGATTTAAAAGCTGTGCAAGGAACTAGAGGTGACCGAGATAAGTCAACGGACAACAGTCAGTTCCAACACCATCTGCAACTGCTTCCCTGCTCTTCCCATGAAAGAGTTCTGGTCCGCAAGTCAGAGCAGCCTAAATGTAGGCATTTTGTAGAGAAGGACTAATTTTTGAATCACGCAAGTGAAACCCTATTTGGTGAGTTCCACCTCATAAACAAAATTTGAACTAGATCCTGAACTTTCAGAGATGCGTGACATATTGAGATAGGGAACATGGACCCCTAACATGTATTTTAATGCCGTAAATTGCAGATGCCACAATCGGAGTTACTGCATATACGTGTCTAGGCAACAGACGCTTCTTAATTTCTAGGTATATGTGACCTATAATACTGCACAGTCATTTTTTGAGATTTTAATTCCATAGCAAGTGAGAGCACCAGAAATATTCCCTTGACTGACGTCAGCAATTTTAAGTGTATTATGATATCTTAAAATTCATCTTCAGCTTTTGTGTGTGTGTGGCAAGTTGAACGTTTAAAACTTGGGATTTGCTATAGAAAATGTATTTAGCTGATGGTTCTAGGTAGCCCATAGTCTACTCCTAAGAAGATACCATAGTACTGTACTGGGACTATTTTCCTCAAAATGAATGAGTGCATCTGTGTGTAGTAACTTATACTTTTAGTTGAACTTCCCTTCCACTAGGGTACCAAAACCTTTGTTCCTATTTTATGTAAAATTAACTCAATATCTGTTTTAGAAATGTTACTGAAATACAAAAGCAACCTCAGCAAAAAGAATCTGTGATTCCTCATATGCATTTTGGTAAAACTGGTTAAGAATTTTGACATTGATTTTCTTTAGGTGATAGGGTTCTTCTCAAATGCTGTAAATTCAAAATTGTTTGGTAAGGGCAAAGCAAAGCTTAAAGAAATCAATACGATAAAAAGTGTAATAAAGTTGATTGCTCTTGAAAATCAAGGGGATCATAAAGTTGAAGTCATACCAGTTAAAATCATGTCTGTAGCATGAAAACTGCATTGAGTTGCTTATAAAATGGACCAAGTCTCCCATTTTCATCCTTTTCTCATCCTGTCTCTTCACAACTCTTTTCGCCTAATCCTGCCCCAGCCACTCAGCGTCTGATTTCTGGATACTATTTCTGATCTCTTTTCACTTAGCTGACTCTAGCTTCCAAGAAAAAAGCAAGGAAGAGCTTATGGTTTCTTCCTCAAAATTTTGGTTTTTGCTCCTTCAAAGATAAGAAAAAATGATTTCAAATTTCTATCATCTGCTTTTATCATACTCCAGAGCATCTTAACAACCATTCTGCTTCTTCAAAGATTAAAATGTTGTCCTTCATACATAGAAAGGAAAATGTTAATAATCAAAGATAGGAGCTTTAAGCAGTTTCTTAGAGAATGAAAAGAACAATTGGAAATCAGACTGATTTATTTCTCAGAGGTTTAGATATAATTGAAGAGTTGAATCACAGATATATAAAGATATTAGAAGTAGGATGTATTTATCATTTTTACTATAGACCTCTATAAAAAAAGTACAAGAGCACATTTGCTTGTGACCAATTTACTTAATGTTCAAAGTAAAGTGACCTTTCTTTTCTATATCTGGGGCCAGTTTTACTCTCTTCCTGGCAAGACTCTCAAAGCCAAACCTGAATTTTATTACATGTATTTAGTAAGTTGCTAAACTGGGTAAAATAAAGTAGGGTCAACATAAGACCTCAAATCTTATTGGCTTTTTGACCTGTTTCTAACTAAGTTTTGCATTTCAAAAAATGCAGTTTGTATTTCACTAACTACAGCAAATAGCTCTAGAGTAGAAATACACCACAGCTCTTGATTTTCACGTGCAATTAATTGGTAGCCATACAACTATCTACAGCCCTAGGACTCACCCTACTTGGAGATAAAATCAAATGTACTCCAGTGGAATTGTGTCCTTGCTTAAAAACAAAACAAAACCAAAAGCAAACAAAAAAACCCCATCTTATCATATGATTGAAAAGAGCCAGGAGGTAACTTTTGAGCTATTCCTCTCCCACTAAATTAAGAATTTGCAAAGCCTGAAGTCCTTGTAACCTGTCCTCTGACTTTACTATGCACGCAGGGCATCCTGCGCGTTAGTTAAGGTGGCTCTTTTAACATAGTCAGTGACATACATGTGTTTAAAAACGGATTTTAAAAAAACCATTAATCTGCACTCTCCCGTAAAGCTTGAGGCCTTTATCTGGGATACAAAGGTGCTAAGTTTCTCGGCAGAAATCCTCCAAGAGGATTTCCAGCTTGCCTTGGCATCCTTTGAGGTGAAGAGTCCTTCTTACGACGTTGCCTTTTATGCCCAACTGTTTGATTACCTAACGATGCTAGTTGTGTGCGGGTAGGGAGAGGGCCACGTGATCAACCAGGGGTCAAACGAGAGATGTGGGTCCAGGTAGAGAGAATCCATTGTCTTTCTTTCTGCAGCTCCTCTCATTATCTCCCTCCACCCCCTCCATCCCCCCCAGATACATTTCTCGACTTAAACCTTAAAATATTTGATTCCTTCGGTGTCCATTCACAGCCTTGGAGGTTCACGCTTTACTCTCCCTTGGGATCCATTCCTCTCTAAACACTTACCAGCCAATGTATTGTGTAAAGAGAATTCCCAGCAGTAGATTTTAAAATGAAAGAGAAAGCGTTGAGCATCTGAGTGTTCTCAGGTGCTGGTGTCAGTACCGGATGCCTCCTGTTGACAAGGACGGGCTATCGCGGGGGGCACCCGAGATCTCTCTATTCTGAGCAGTCTTCAGAAATCAGTCGTATCTGATTGTTCTTTCCGATCAAACAAAGTAGGAAGACAAAGTAAGCCGAGCATATTCTTTCACTCTGCACTTTGTTGTTAAAAGAGGGAGGAATCCCACTAGGGCCCCTAACTCAGTTTTAGATATTACCAAACTTTTGTAAGAATTCCTATTCTTCCTCCCAGCCCTTCCTCCCCCTGCCCCTCCCCTCTCCGTCAGTTCACTGATTGGGACGAATAAAGTTTCTTTGTTCCTCTAAGACTTGTGCCATGCTGCTAAAAATTAACTGTGAATAATACCACGGCAGGGCACGGACGAACGAAACGCAAGGGCATTTGCTGTTTTCAGAGGATGTGGCATGCAGCTACCTGTATTTAGCTCAGGAAAGGATCACGTCCCTCTCTTAAAAAGAATACTTGGAAACTTCCCAGTATCACTCTCGGAACTCATGTCGTGGGGTCTTTTCCAAGGTTGCTTATATAGCGCAAAATGCAAAACACTATAGTTTGCAATCAGAGGTGGGCACGTGACAAGGATGCCGGCCTAAGCCCGTCTGTTTTACCAGGAACAACCTCTGTTGCTGATAAATGGCCTTCTGAAGACAGATGTGGCAAAGTGCCTGCCATTGGAAACAGCAAGGAAAGTAAGTGTAGTTGGCATGCTTCCTAAAATATATTTCTTGTTGGACACAGGAAGTAATTTTCCATCAGATTGGGACGTGACATAACGTAATGTGTCAAAGACAGTGTTAAAAAAACAAACAAGCTGGAATTGAGGTGCATTCGGTTAGTCTTAGATCTCTCAGTCAGTTTCACACATTAAAACCGTCGAACATGGCAGAGCTTATAAATTTTCCTGTTGGAGAGGTTTTTGGAGAATTTCACAAAACTCAGTGGGATCTTGGTGGGGAGACTGACATTTACCACTGAGTTCTGTAATGACAGCTAAACCAAAGAACGCCGCTCCTAATTTACTCGAGTAGAATTCAATATCACAACAAGGCAATTGCAGAACATTGTTCTTTTATGAGACCAATTTTTGTGCTATGATTTTTAACTCTTTTAGTTACCAGCGACTTCAAATTGCTTCACAAAGCCTGCATTCTCATCCTGTGCATGAATTTTTTAATATAATTATTCTGTTTTTCTTCCTTCAATACTTTCTGTTGTCATTAGTCATACATATCATATACACACATTTCAGGCCTTCCAACTTACATCATACGGCTTTATAGCTCCTGCCCACGCACCCCTAGAACTATGTCCTTATGACTACCAGAGTGGCAAATAGCTTATCACTTCTCAGTTCTACAAGACATCCCAGTGTCATGCCATTTCCTACTCAGCCAGGACAGTTGACCAAATGATCAGGCAATTAGGACTGTTGGCTATGGAAGGAATAGAGTAAGGATCACGTTACCTGCCAGCCCCACGAGGAAAGGTCTCCTGCCTCTGCTGAGTATTGAGCTTCTACTCTACTGAACCACCTGGGGGAACGCTGATGGGTGTGGCAAAGTGGACAGAAAGAGGGGAGGGTCATCGTGGCTCTGCCGTGGGGGACTTCCAAAGTGAATCTGACATGCATGCTGCCCTTAGGGGAGGTGAGATAAATGAAAGTAGACATAGCACAAGAGGGGAACAGACAAGGCACATGGGAATTCAAGGAAGTAACTGCTATTTCCAACTGAGGGCTAGAGTGGGCAGGTTGGTGGTGGGAAAAAGCATCATGGAAACAGCCTGAAAGGTGGCGTTTTCCTGCCTCAGAGTCGTGTTTGCTGCCCTTTGCTCTTCCCCCAACTCTCAGCTTGAATGGCATCTCCACAGAGTTGCCCATGATTCTCCTTCTAAGAGTCTCCTGTTATATTCTGTCACAGGACCCTGTGAATGTCCCTCCTAACAATACGGCCCACTTTGTAAGTACTTAATTAATTAATTTGTTTCATATAAGCTGCTGCTGAAGAATTTAAACTCCACAAGGGACCTTGACCCTCCTGATCACTTCTGTATGCCCAGCACTGTGCATACCGCAAGATACATAATAAATATTTGTTGAGCAGGAGAGTGAATGAACCAGACAGACCGGGTTATATAGGGATGGGTGGGGATGCGGGAAGGAGGAGAGGGAGGGAGAGAGGGAGGGAGAGAGAGAGAAAGGGAGGCCATTCCTGGCAGAGCAAATGGTACGTGTTTCTTACCTAGAGGCATGAAAACGCTTCAGCTTGGCTTGAAGCACATGGAAGATGAAGGAATTGAGGAAAAAAATTGAAAAAAGGTAAATTAGGATCAGGATCCTGGGCTACAGACTTTGCACTTTACTCTGTAGGTAACAGCAGTTTTTGATTAGGAGACCAATATAACTGGCTCTAGATCATCTTATGTCTTCAACCTACAGACTTTGAAGGAAGAGCATGTCTTTGCTTTAACTGCCTCTAGTGTCAAAGCTATGATCTTTTGACCAGACCCGTAGACCTCAGAGACAGTTGCTTGGAGCTGTCAGGGGCCTTGGATTTAAACTGAAATGAGTTCCAGTGACCTGCTGAGTCCTACAGTGTGAAGGTTCACATCGGGCCAAGCCCAGCAGCCTAGATCATTTCAAGTCAACAGATTAAATGCCCCCAGGGTGTGCTCAGCCCGTGGTGAGATACAAAACAAATCCAAGGCGGGTTCCCCTGCCTTAAAGAGCAGAGGAGAGCCGTCTCTGATGGAACTGCTCTTAAATGGCCTCCCCACTTGAAGGTGTGCGAGGCAATCGGGCACAACTCAGGCACACAGGACCACTTCCTAAACAGTGCTCCCCGTGAAATGACTCAGCACGCTGGGATCCAGGGAATGGTTTCATCCCGCCGTAGACCCCTATGACTGTGTGTCTGGCCTGGTCCAGACAAGCCCAGAGACGCAACATGAAAGAGCCTTGGGTGGGGTGTCAGCTTCGCAGGACTCTAGACCCATTACTAAGAAACCGTGACTCACTGGGGAAGTCGTCTTAATGATCAGAATGTTTTGTCATTTTCAAAAAATTGGGCATTTGTTAATTTATCAACGCCATTATGCATCCATTCAATGCTAGGCTCTACGCTGAAAGAGGCCCAGCTGTCCGCGGCTCATACGAGAAACAAATGAACACACAGGAAATGTGTTCTCCGACTGTAAATCCCTCTACCACGTGAATCATTCTGAGTTGGTGGAGAGCCCGTAAAGCTGCCTGACGCAGCCTGGGAGTGTTTGTATCATTTGGTCACAGAAAATTCTGCTAAAATGCCATCTTTAAACCAGGTCTTTGAGACCTAAAATACAATGAAATTTACAAACATAAAAGCTCATTAGATTTTCAGGACATGTTATAAAAATCTATTTGTGTTGTAATGTCCTAATGGAACCAGAGTCGGATTGCCATTCATACAAATAAGAATTTGGGAAAATATCCCCATCCTTGGTTGACAGAAGCACATAGCTCCCAATGCACAATAAGGACAGGTCTTTCTGTGCCCATTTCCCAGCTGCTGTGACCATATGGTGACTAAGTGGCCCAGAGTAGAGAAGCCGGCTGGGGGGAAGGCTGAGCAGGATGGAAAGTATGGTGCATGTGGCCTTGGAGTAGGGGCCAATGAGGGGGACCTCAGGGCACGGGCTCTGAGGTGAAGGTCTGAATGAAATCACAGAGGGGCAAAGAAGCCAGGTTGGCAGTTTCGAAAAGAAGAAGAAAAGCTAAGTCCTTGATGCAAATGAACAGGCAGCAATGGGCGGCAAGCCATCAGCAGCACAGATGGCCCTTGAGAGGTGATGCCCCTTAATGCAGCTCTCACGTTGGTCACTGGCGTCTGGAAGCCCATTTCCAGCCTGTTGACGAGGATCTCAGTTCGCTTACTTCTCGCCCAGTGAAGTCTGCGTTCTGGTTTGTCTCCTCCTTCTCTGCTCCAACTTTTGGACAATTTTCTCTTGCTTTCGATGACACGATCAATCTCTAGCCAAGTTCTCTGACTGTCTAGCTGGGGTGTCTGTTCCTTCATAAGGGGTATACGAGTATCAGGCCTCTCCATGCAGAACCTTCGTTGTTTCTGGGGCTCACGAGTAGTGACTCGAGGAGGAATTAAGTCAAAAAGTTTCCCAACCTTGGTGGTATTGACATTTTAGGCTGGATAATTCTTGACTGTGTGTAGCTGTCCTGTGCATCGGAAGATCTTTTGCGGCATCCCTGGCCTCTACCCACTGGATGCCAATGGCACCCCATCCCCAAGCTGTGACACCCAAAAAACGTCTCCTGAAATGACACCCAAATGTCTCCAGAGGGGCAATACTGTCCCCACTTGGGACCACTGCCCTAAGCAAATGAATAGGAACAACACTTTAGGAAAACCCTTAGTGCTTTACCTCTGACGTGACTTTCCGATGAGGCAACTAAACTATTCCAGTGATCTTAGGCACTCAAAGTATTTAAACTTTAAAATCTTAAACTGTCTAATTGTACTATTCAGGTTGGCCTTTACTATAACTGTAAATTATGTGTCCAGAAAATAGCACATTTGTTTGCCACACCTCAGAAGTAGGCACTTAGGAAACACTTGTTAAGTGAGTAAATGTTGCTTTTTAAGAACAGAGAAATGCTTCATTTGCGTTCAACTCTGGCCCCATGGGCCTCAAAAGTACCTCTCTCTGTTACACCAATTGGCCTGCCAAGAGCAGACATGAACTAAGCCCACAACAGAATATGGGCATTTCATGTCCCCACCAGCCATGTGCCTCTGCCAACCTCCAGTGGCTGAAGGTCATCTCTGGGGACCGGTGGAACATCCCTGTGGCAAATGCTTTCAACAGGAGAACTGTGTTTAAGAAAGCCTGCACTAATTTCCCCCTTCCTCTTAATTCCCGCGTCATGTCATGGCGACCTCTGCTGCGTCATGCGTCACTTTATTTGATGTGTTTTGCTTATGACTTATTTCCCTCAGCAGACTCAGAGCTCTTTGCAGCTCAGATACATGTTTGAAGCATTTTCTGTATCCCTCCCAAGGACCCAGCACATGACAATAAATCAACATGTTTTTAAGGGTGTGCCCTGGCCTTTGCGGGACTCAATTTCTCCTCTAAGCCAATTTTCTCCAATGCAGGCCAGACAAAACCTGCACTCTGAGGTGGGCGAGGGAAGGACTGGGAGTCTGGGATTAGCAGATGCAAACTACGATGGATAAACAAGGTCCTACTGTATAGTACAGGGAACTATATTCAAGATCCTGTGATAAACCATAATGGAAAAGAATATGAAAAAGAATATATACATGTACAACTGAATCACTTGCTGTACAGCAGAAATTAACATAGCATTGCAAATCAACTGTAGTTCAGTTAAAAAAAAAAAAACACACTCTCCAGTGTCTGAGTTCTAACACTTTTAGTCTGAAAGGACCAATACCACGCTCTTCATTGTTCCCTGAGCTACACTCTCTACTCCCCCAGAGATATTCATATATACTCACAGAGCTCATGCACACAGTAGAGATAAATACCATCTAAACTAAGATGCAGTCTCCTCTTACTGACACCCAAATCCTTCTTAGATTTTCCTTTTCCCTCTTCAGTAGTCATCAGATCTCTCTTTGAGGGCCACTTTACCTTGATTTTGAGATTCGGCAATTAATATAATTGTGACCTTAAAAATCCGTCAAGAACAGGGAACTGGCTCATGTACGTGGGACACGTCATACGCTCACTCTGCGCGCTGAGCTTCCCGGCTGGATCTGACGGGCGGTGTTTGAGTCGGGGCGGAGGACGTGGGAGGCGATTCCCAGAAACACCGGCTCGCTGAGCACTTTGCAGAGGAGAAGAGCCAAAGCGCTGTCTCCGCCCACCTCCCGCGGGCCCTTTCCAGGCCAGAGGAAAGGAACTCTTCCAGCTGGCCACAGACTCTACTAAGGTCGGGCTCCAGGTCAAAATCTGACACAGCAGAGGGAGCGCCCAGCCAGGCTTCTCTCTGCACACCTCGTTCTTTGGATAAAGGGCGATCAACTTTGTCTAAACCTAGTCTAAGATCACACGCGCACCAGGGAACTTTTGTTCGCCAAGTGTGTCAATGGCAAATAACTGAACAGAGAGAGTGGGTGACGCGTGGGTCTGTAGCTGGACTTTTAACTACGCGCACACAGAACTGTCGAAGTCTCCTTGGGGAACTGGGAGAGACGATGGCTGACTCCCCCATGCTAAGTAGGTCAGGAGGAATGAGAACCCAACTAGAAAAAAAATCACAGCAAAACGTCCCCTCAGCTGGTCCTAAGGAGTTACAAAAAGCTCCCCTAACTGACCACATCAGAGGAGGGTTTGAAGTTCTTGCATGAAAACAACTTACCATTCCTGGTGACAACACCGTTTACGATGAGGTTTTACACAAAGTGTTCAAGGGTAATAGAAACAGTATTTTTAAATAAATGTGTTGCAACATGCAGGCAGTATTTTCAAAAGCATCACCTGCTCCCCTTTTAGAAAGGTAGGCTGCTGCACTGCTGCAAAAGTGAGATTGGCGCTCATGAAATTTTTTTCAAGAAACAGTGTCTGAGAGGGATTTTTTTCAGCGCTTAAATGACATACGTGTGAAAAGAGAAAGTTCCCTTTATAGAGGCACAAAAAATATCTTTTACCCTGAACGTGCTATTCAACTGAAGTCACCTTTGTTAATTCAACTGAGTTTTATTATGTTCACAAGTCAGATTTTTTTTTTTTTGGCATTTGACTCTTCTAGAAAATTGCTGTAGTGAAACAATTCGTCACTATTAGCATCATTTAGATGTTACAAATCAACAAGGACGGTGATTATCTGGTGAACCTGTGTATTTGGATAAAGCAAACATCAAACAGCAAAATCTGGAACTAAGGAAATACTATTCTCAAGGGAATGAGCAAAAAGAAGGAAAGATATAGAAGTAGGTAGAAATCTATGACATCAGTACTGTACTTTGATATTCACCTAAACCTGTAATATTTACTAATTAAAAATACTTTGTTATTAGGTAACAATCCCTTTCTAGACAATGATATTTTATCACAGTTTAATAGCCATTATCATTTGAACTCCACAGTATCTAAATTTGTACAATAAAATACTTTGCTAAAATTGGGGGGATATCTATGAGAAGTTACTTTTAGCTTATAACATTCAAAGTGATTAAATAAATTCTTATATGAGAAACTTTTGGTGAATTATAAGGGAATTTGAAGAAGCTTATTTAGGTAATATCTGAGTGGCAACCACAATCTCATATAGAATATTCCTTGGGGCCACTGCTGGCTGCATTTGCTATGACATTTCTTATACGGTCAGGCTCACAAAATAAGAAATACATTAGCTAAACATCATAAACAACTTCACAGTTGTAAAGAATGTTTATCAAAAGATCTCAAAGCACCTTTCTTCTAATTAGGCTCAGGCTGGAGATATACACAGCAGAAAGGTGAGGGGAAGAAGCACTGCTGTGATGCCGAAATCCAAAATGCTCAAAGCCAAAGAGCGCTGAGTGGCCGCCTCCACACAGGGTTGGCAATGTCTGCTGTGATTATTAGAAGCCATCTCTGAGCTCCTAGAACAAAGACCACCTGGCATATTATTTCCCAGGAAAATGGTTCATTTATTCACGCATTCAGCACATACTTCGGGAACTTTCACTATGTACTTGACACAGAGTATTTGGCCAGGGCCGGGGACAGAGAAGCAAATAGATTGATGTCTGCCCTTTCTGTACTGGAGTTCTCTGGAGCGAGCCATGGAAGCTTAGGTTTTTTGCTAGCCATCCTAACCCTCCTACTTGTCAGGCTTATTTACTTCTGGTAATCTTCCATAAAGCAGAGTCTTCCATTCAGAAGCTAACAAGAAAGATGGCTTGCAGAGAACACAGGCAATTGGCTACATTTCCTAGAGGTAAAGCCTTCAACATTCATTGCACCTCCCTAAATCTTCCCATCGCCGTCTGATCCGAGACGTGGAACGGGGCCTGCTTGAGTTGTGGCTGCACCACTAAAAAGAAATTCTCGGCATCGCCTGTTTCTATTCCCTCTTCTACTCATCAAGTTTAAATTTCATCCCTTCTCTGTCAATAAATTTCTTATAAATATGATAAAATATAAGAAGGTTGAAAATATCTGCACTCTGTCGCTTACCTAATGGGTCTTAGAAAAGGAAGTTCAAAACAGAGACCTGTTGTAGAACGTGGTGCTCCTGTAAGATAATTACCTTCAATAATAATAGTTATAGTTTATTGAGCATTATATATACAGGAACCTTGGTATATTAACCACATTTTCTCTTCATAAAAGGACAGTAGGGAGGTTTATCATTCCCATTTCACAGATTAAGAAACTGAGAAGTGAATTAACATTGCTAAGTTTTTAAGGCAATGAGGTTTTACGCGAAGTGTTCAGGAATGATAGACAGCATTACCACGCTACGTCATTGCGTCAAACGACATCTGCCGTAGCATTGCATTTATTTGTTTATTTTTACTGATTGGAAAACTGAAGGCAAACTGGTACCACCTGTTAGCAAAACACTGTCCATATAATCCCTGAGGAGATACCTTCTGATTCCTGAGTTAATAAACAGAAGATTTGTTCCTCTGCCTTTTCGTCATCTTGCCTGGCCTCCCTCCTACTTGTTCTCTGTTGATAGTGTTTGAAAGACTGGTTTCTTACATGGTTCCCTGTGGGCTGGGCCACAGCTGTGAAGTGAGTGGTCTGGTCTCAGCTGATGGGAAGCGCCTGAGGGGTATCACTTTATTCCCGGCCACGCATTTCCACAGCCTTGGCTCTCGGCGTAAGACAGAGGACGCTCAGAATCCCATGGGGCCAGGGCTTTGGTGGCAGAAGACATTAGGACATGAAGAAGCCCCTTGGGGCTGGAGGCCATGTCTCAGCATGGGTACAGCCACCCCATGGTGTTCTTCAAGCATCCAGTTTTCCGTCTGTGCAAATCCACGCAAATGGCAACTCATGACCAATGACCAAGCCACGCACTTGTGCAGAAAGCAATTTGTCACATCAGTTTACAGTATGGCCCCTATCCAGGTCCCAGAATAACTACGCTGTGGTTTTTTAGGGGCCTTGGAATATCTACCAACCTTAACTTAGTGAGAGCAATGCTTTATAGCTGACATAAGACAAAAGTGAAATAATCAAACTACGAGTGGTGCTTCCTAGCATGTGAGTGCCAATGCCTCTTCTTCATTAATTAGTTATTTCTGCCATTTCTTCACTAGCCCTGGGACAGCCCTAACAAATCCATTTTGCTCATTCTCTAACTTCCTAATATAGAGTAAATTACTGTTCAATTTTAATTCACGATTTAAAAAAAGCAGTGACCTAATAAAAGGAAATTTTTTGTAACCACCTTGTCCTTTGTTCCTATTCCCCCATAGGTTATATATTTTAACAGGAAAATCTGTTTATGCCCCTTCAAATTTTTTTTTTTAATTGAGGCTGAGGGTCACACTGGCTCAATGACAGAAGACAGACATGGGCATTGTACTTGGCGAACCCCTCCTGTAAAGTCACATGCAAACACGAACAGTCAAAGCACTCAGTCAGGCTGAATGCTCCCTTGGGTACAGACTTCCCCAAATTGTGAAATCAGACTGGCATCTTCAGAAAGCTCAGACATTCTTTCCCAAGTCTCAGGCCAAGCAGGACTCCTTGAACCACACTGCCGGGGCCCAGGCTCCAGGATAATCCTTCTTACCCAGGAGCAAGGGACCAAGAAGCACAGTGAAAAATTACCACAGTATCTCACAAATTTTAAACTCTAACATGTCCCTTGCACCAAATGCTGTGTCTGCAAAACACCGAAGCGTCCAGATGAAAAGTAAAACCTGGAGTCAGCATTCTGACTTGTTCCGCACGACAACAAACACAGAGATACTTATAATCGTCGGAATGGCTTATGATGTTTTTTGACATATTGTTAATTTATGCTGTTTCTTTCATTTCACTGAATTCTTTGATTACCCACCAAACAGTGATATAATCGATGCCCCATCCCAGTCAAGGCAGGGAGGGAATATTCAGTTTGAGTATTATTGGGTTCTTTGCTTTTCTCTTTCTCTTTTGGCCAATGTTGATCGAAGGGAAAAAAAAAATTATACAATCAAAGGTTTAATAATTTTGAGTTCAATTTTATGAAGCCCTGGGAAAGGGTGGGGCTTACTGACTAAAAAGGATAAGCTCTGGCTTATCTGAGGATTTCAATTATTTACGATATTCCTCGTCTCCACTTCTAAAATGGACCACATTCTACGTGTTTTCCATTCTTCCTACCAACTTTTAAACAACAGCAAGATTCTGTGCATGGAAATTGTGTGATATTTAGTTCCAGGTGCAATTTTTTGCAAAACATCATTTTGTCATTTTTTTAATTGAGGAAATGTTTCTGCATCTTTGTTGGGCTTAGTTAAAAATATCTGGCGAACCTTAGGACATTTAAAGTACGTTTACAATCACACTGAAAAATATTACCTAAAGCCTATACCCTAAAGCGTATTCACAACATCACCTCTAAATCATAACAGGCAAACTCTGAAACCTTCCTAGAGAATAGAGTTTGGAAAGACTCCTTTAGCATTGTTTTGTTTCGTTTTGGTTTGGGTGTCTTTCCCAGGCTAGAAAATAGGCAGTTGATTTGCCTGATTTAGGAAGAGTTTGGGGGTATGTGGAAGGTAACCTTTTGTTTCTTCACCAAGATATATGCTTATACGTGTGTTTTTAAGGCAGCAGCCTACCTACATAGCAGCAACTGTCTCATATGAAAAGTTATCATTCAGTGTGAATCTCAGAGGAGCACTAAAGCATTTGAGTTTATATGTTAGCTATTAAAGACTAGATGCTTGTTGTCGAGAACCTCCGGGTATGGGAAGAGTGCTTTTCATGAACTGACAAGAGGAGGGTTTGAAGAGAGGGTACTTAGAAAACAAGGGGAGGTCGACATGTTTTATGATCACGGCATTTATAGAAAGAGCTTTTGCTAGGGTGAAATGCTGGAGATCTGAAGGAATCTCATCAACAATGGATTTCAGAGAACCAAGTACTGCTTTTGCACTGAATATCGCGTTATCTTTTTATAGGAGAAAACATAGGTGATTACATTTCAGGTTACGGTGTTTGAAATTAGGTGCGTAGCTCCCATTCATAATAAGAAGAGCTACGCACCTAATTCCAGAATACTTCAGTGACAATCCATCCTAAAAATGTAATTTATTTGAAGTCTATTATCAAACTATATGGGTAGGTTTTTCACAGCCTTCGTCATGATTCACATTTGAATGAAAGGTCAGGAGGAGAATTTGAGGAAAGTATCAGCAAAGCAACTTGGGTAAATCACTTCTCATCTAAGATATCTATCTATCTATCTATCTATCTATCTATCTATCTATCTATCTATATTGCACATACATTCCCAGGGTCTTTGTTTCCATGGACTGTGTGCAAAATATAATGCTAAAATTCTTAGAAAGAATCTTAACAGCTACTGAGGAAAATATAGATGGTAAATTGTAAGTCTATTTTGTATTAACTGTTTTATCTTAACAGAGGAATCTCATCATTACCTAAACCGAGATCAAGGGGAAAAAATTACCCTGCATGCAGGAGGTGGCACATAACAGCCACTCACACCAGAGCTTTATTTTAGTTTTGGTTAATTACTGAGCATGTAAGGATGTGTGCGTGTGTCTGCAAGAACTTTATTAAAGGATTCTCCTATTGCTTTTCTCTGAGACACGCCTACCTGAAAAGTAAAAACATAAGTGCCCGAAAAGAATATTGAAAGAAAACAACAGTGGTTGCTACCATTGTGTGTAGCAATTACACCACAACTGTATTGTTAAAAAAATCCCTTCTATTTTCTCTTTGCCCTTCTCTAAGCTGAAAAGCAAAAAAACTCTTCTGCAAGTATAAATTTATGTCAACTTCAAAGGAGGAAAAAAAATAAAAGATTACTTATTTTGGATATAAGGTTAATTCAAATCTAGTAACCTGAATAGAAAACTATATCAGCAACACGACCGTAGCTATTGTCATAGACTCAAGATGTGGGTACTTAACCTCTAAACTTCTGCAATGATTTATTTTTCATCTGAAAAAGGAACAGTATATTGTCTTTGAACGAAGAGCATCAGAAAGAAATATGTACCAGTAACTCAATTTTTCTGACGTAAAAATGTTGTCATTCTTACATATTTGTATTTCATAATTATTTCACAATCTAGAAAACCCTTTCTCCAAGGGAAAATTTTACTGAATTATGTATTAAAAGAAGAAACAAGCCATCGATCAAGCAAAGTCAAAGAACTCAAAGAATCCAACCCATTAAGCCAAAGAGTCAGGCACTTTCTGAATGATTTACTCTAGGAAACTGGATCTTCTAGGCGAACCACTGTATATACACATCCTGGGCAGGACATTTATCAGATTTTCTGTTGTAAATTCTTTTATAGCTTTCTAGTAGAAAACGCTTTTCATTTTGAGGAAACCCGTCAGAATAAGGTTTTAAATGAATCTGTTTCCAAGGTTCAAAAGCTTTAAATTACTAGACCATGGTTACCATTGAGAAAACGCACTGAGCTATATCAAGGAGAGAACAAAAATAACCAGGTACAAGTTCAAGTCTCTAAGGTTGCCATGTAAGTGCTGCTTAGAAAGGATTAAGACTCCCTGGGAAGAAAAGAGCTTCCAAACAAATCACTTACAAAGTGGGGAAACACACATGCTCTATAATCCATTGTTTGGTCTACTCCGTCCTAGTAGAAAATTCTCTCTAGTTACAAAGCAGAGATTCCATATTTTAGGATGTTCTCATTCAGTTAATTTTTCAGAAATAAAAAAGCTGTAGAAATGCCATTGCTTTCATATTATCAGAAAGAATAAGAAAATCAGCTTAATTACACTTTTTGGAATCATTTACCTACAGCTAATTCACAGAGGTTAACAGCATTAGTAATGAGCTACAAAGTACACTGCAGCTTAGCGCAAGTGTCTTATTTTGTCAAGACAAACAAGTTGTGTATTTTAAGAAGACTTTTTTGTCTTATTTGATAGGTCTGGAGACATTTTTGTCCCCGGGACTTACCTTCTCTTCTTCTTTAAAGACGCCTTGAGTTTTTTTGCTTGCACAGAAATTCGAAATCACTTTGTCTTAGAAGAGTAGGAAATCTAAAACAAAATAAATGAAATATATAAACTGGAAGAAAGCTTGATCTGATGTTTTATATGCATAATTTCAGTTCTGAAACTCTTAAAAAGCTGAGATGCATGGTAATGAGAGATTACTGCTGACTTAAAACAAATGGAACAATTCTTTTTTTTTGAATTTTATTTATTTATTTTTTATACAGCAGGTTCTTATTAGTTACTTATTTTATACATATTAGTGTATATATGTCAATCCCAATCTCCAAATTCATGAATGGAAAAAATTCTTAATAATCATAAAAAGTCTACCGTAGCAGTGTGTTAAGCTAAACTTTATTTCATGAGTCCATCTAGAGCCTTTTTGCTTTTTTCTTCTAGTAGTAAAAGCAAGAAATTTATATGCTTATTTATCTTTGCGAAAAGTGAAATGTTTGTGAATTTATCTAGACCTGCCACCTTTTTGTCTTGTTTAAAGCCCCTCCCACTCAGTCCCTGCTGCTAATTCCGATTATACATGATGATAATTAGATTAAGGGTAGGACAAACTTTAGGCCACACTGTATTCCCAGAGCCCAAGATTATGTTTACTACTGTGTGAATTTACAAATACTTGTTTCTGGTTCTGTTGAAGGGAAAAAATGCATGTGTTCCTCGTTTTTCCATTTTACTTAGCCATTTTAAACAGCAATCACAGCTAAAATGAATCCATTCCTTGAGTTTTAACATTTAGTTTTCATTTTAGCATCATTATCCTTTGGAATAACTTCCAAGTGTCAAACAATGAGTCTTATTCTCTCTGTTCCTCCCTTTCCTTCTTTCTCAACTATACCAAGAAACAAAAAATGAAAATAACAACAAAGAAACAAAAATACAGGGAGGATATAAGATAGGTCAGAAATTACTTTTAGGTTTTGAACATTGTTGACTAAGAGATAATTGATGTAATTATTAGAAAAAGGGAAGTGAAGAGAAAGAGCTCGTTTTTCAGAAAGCCGTTGTATTTGTTTTCAAGGGGCCACATCAATATCTAGTTAATACATTCGCTGAAAGTATTGAGTTGCAGTGTGGGGAGTCATGGAATGGATGTCATTCTCCAAGAGATGCAGAGAAGCTGGTCTACTCTTGAGGAAATATCTACGTACAGTGTTGGGGAAGGAAGAGTCAGGAAAGGAGACAGAGGACAAGAATCTGGTCAAGGAGTCACACTGGAGGCCGTGGAGTGTTTTGTGAAGAGCTAATTGGTAAACAGTTGTGGAGGAAGAATGCCACCTGCCACATGAGTAAACAAAGGATGCTCTGGCCATCAAGCAATCAGCCTCTGCAGCCACGTCCAACTGGCTGCTTGCTCACCTCTTTGGAGCAGTCCCTCAGGGCTATCTGAGAGGCGGTCTCCCGATCTAAGTCCTCAGCAAGTCCACTGAATTAACATAATTCTCAGCTTTTACGTTGTGCTTTTTTTTTTCCAGGCACCACAGTGTTAAACGCTACTGGTAGATTTGAAAGGACGAGAACTGTCTGAAAATCATAGATTTGATTTTGGAAAACATTTGTGTCTTCTGAGACAGATATTTTGGTCACATAGAGGGTATAAAAGCTGACTTACAGGAGGAGGAAATCTGGATCACGACAAGAAGAGGGAAAGAAAAAGTATGACAGAGTTGAGGAAAATGTCTTCTTGGTGGTCATTTTGCTTTTGGTATCTTACGGATGAGTCAGCTTGAGCATGTGACTGCAACAGAAGGAGAGACCAGTGACGAGAGGAGGGTAATTAAGGTCAAGGGTAGGCGGGAGGTTTGGCTGTAAAGGAGGAGAGAGGTCATTTTCTGAGGCAGGAAGGAGAAAGTCATTTAAGAGGGACATGGGTGGAGCTGATGACTTGAGAAACTGTGAAACATGAAAGTGACTGGAGAGGATGCTTGGGCAACACGATTAGGTGTTAAACGTCAACGAACACACAAGGTCGGGTAGGGATCCAGTGAGACTGAGCAGGACAGGTTTATCCTGGATTCTCATGATTTTCTCATGATTTTCTCAAGATTCTCATGATTTTCTCAAGAAACTCTTCATGAGTCTCCAGCTAAGAAAATGAAAGGTGAAGCTAACCAAGGTTGGGGATCTTGGGTTGGCCAAAAACTGGATAGTCAAGGAGATGTACAGGAGTCAAGGAATGGGTGATTTTGGAGACGGGGCTGGATGTTTCAATTGGTTGACAAAGCCCTTTCCCTCCTTCCCTCCTTCCCTCCCTTCCTTCCTCTAATTCCTCACTTATTTATTTATTAAACAGATACTTACTGAGAACTTTCTTTCCTCTAAGCTCTGTGCTAGGCATCAGAGAGAGAAGTAAGTGGCTCTTAGATCAAGAATTTGTGGAGGAGGTGAGGTTACTTCCTAGTACTTTTTCTAACCATAATCATGTCAGCCACATTCATCAGTCCTAGGCGCACTATCTCTCTGTGTGATACGTGTATATTCGTATGGGTAGATCTTTTTCTCTCTCTATATATATATATGGCTTCATTCATGCTTGTCACATCTCTCACATGAATTCATCTGATCTTTGCACACAGTGGGTACTTGATATATGACACAGATACAATATATATGTCCTCTGTATTTTCATTTTTTATTGAGTTAGAATTAACATGCACTATTATAGTAGTGTCAGGTGTACCACATAGTGATTCAGTAAAAACCTCGTGCTCCTTCAGGCTGAGTGCTGGGGGTCTAAGAATGCTGCCCGGCCACAGTGCTACTGTTGCACAGCCAATAACGGCTACAGATGAGTCCAAATGAAGGGAGATTTCTACAAAATATCAAGGGGGAGGGGGGAGTGATGAGACATCCTGAAATTGGAAATGGTTTCTTGAGCAGAGAAAAGTAATTCAACTCTGGTATGTGGTGATCTATGTCCACAGATCAGTATTCCTTTATGGAAAGAAAAAATAAAATAAAATCATCTTTTAACCAAGAAAACAGGATTCTAACATCTCATGGAATCTGTGTGGGAGCCACTGTGCACTGGAGAGCAAACGAGCAGTGAAGTAAAGGCTCTGGCTCTGTAGTACAGGGGATTTCAACTACAATCCTCTGCTCTACCAGCTGAGCTACTGAAGGGACCAGGGGACTTGGAATGGCTCCTGGAAACCCAAGGTTTTGAGGAAGTGTTCCAGGGTTCCTTGAAAGTTGGATTTGAATTTCATCTTTTAAAATGTATACTGCAGTTTCTTGCAGATATTCAAGAAGTTCATAGCTCTGCTTTGGTCTTGAACGCTAACTCTGTGGCTCTTTCCACATGTAATTGTTGATGGGTGAGCCCCGCTATAGCACCTATGTTTCAGGTTCAGGGAAGGCCCAGGCTGGGCTTGGGCCTCTGGCTCTGACACTAACCCTCCATGATCTCACAGCACCATTAGGGTTGTTACGTTTGGTGTTACTTGTCCTATTCACATTTGTAAGATTCTGAAAGGGCAGGTTCTGAAACCCAATTCCTGTGGATGAACCCCAGCTTTGCTACAAAACTGCCATGACTGTGTAACCTTGAGTGAGACACTCAATCTCTCTGTGCCTTAATTACTTCATCTTTAAAATGGGGAAGAAAATGAAATCTTCCATGCATTTACCGAGATAGAGTTAATATTCGTAAGCACTTAGAGTGCTAGCTAATATTTTAAAATGCTGTTTAATTCTAATTATTATTATATTTATACATTAAAATAGTTTTTTCCTAGTCAGCTGCAATCATTGTTTTTAAGAGTAGGAACAGAATCTTCATGGGTAGTGGGATATTTTAAATGGACATTTTTCAAGGGATGTTTAGACTGATTGGATTCATAATGAAAACAGTCACATTCTTCTAGAACTAACTTTTCAATTCGTACCAACCATCCTGAACAACAAACTGAAGGAGGAGGGAACAACTGTTGAAAATGCTCATGTAAAATCAGGTAAAGCAGAGAAAGTACAGTGATAATTGTCCTTAGGTTTCATCTTTTAGGGTGATTAAAATGATCGTAAATCCTCAGTGTCTTTCTGTAGTGAATATATCCTCTACTCCCCACCAAGTTTCAATTTTATCTCGAAACAAAGCATAGTGAGCAAAACAATAAGATGCAGATTCTTTCTGTATAAACTGACTGATTTGGCGAAGAGACCTTCAAGATGGCGGAAGAGTAAGACGCGGAGATCACCCTCCTCCCCACAGATACACCAGAAACACATCTACACGTGGAACAACTCCTACAGAACACCTACTGAAGGCTGGCAGAAGACCTCAGACCTCCCAAAGGCAAGAAACCCCCACGTACCTGGGTAGGACAAAAGCAAAAAGAATAAACAGAGACAAAGAATAGGGACGGTACCTGCACCAGCGGGAGGGAGCCGTGAGGAGGAAAGCTGTCCACACACTAGGAGCCCCTTCGCGGGCGGAGACTGCGGGAGGCGGAGGGGCAGCTTCGGGGCCGCGGAGGGGAGCGCAGCCACAGGGGTGCGGGGGGCAAAGCGGGGAGATTCCCGCGCAGAGGATCGGTGCCGACCGGCACTCACCAGCCCGAGGGGCTCGTCTGCTCCCCCGCCGGGGCGGGCGGGGCTGGGAGCCGAGGCTCGGGCTTCGGTCGGAGCGCAGGGAGAGGACTGGGGTTGGCGGCGTGAGCACAGCCTGCAGGGGTTAGTGCGCCACGGCTGGCCGGGAGGGAGTCCGGGGAGAAGTCTGCACCTGCCGAAGAGGCAAGAGACTTTTCCTCCCTCTTTGTTTCCTGGTGCGCGAGGAGAGGGGATTCAGAGCGCTGCTTAAAGGAGCTCCAGAGACGGGCGCGAGCCGCGGCTAACAGCGCGGACCCCAGAGACGGGCGGGAGACGCTAAGGCTGCTGCTGCCGCCCCCAAGGGGCCTGTGTGCGAGCACAGGTCACTGTCCACACCCCCTTCCGGGGAGCCTGTGCCGCCCGCCACTGCCAGGGTCCCGGGATCCAGGGACAACTTCCCCGGGAGAACGCACGGCGCGCCTCAGGCTGGTGCAACGTCACGCCGGCCTCTGCCGCCGCGTCACGCCGGCCCTGCCGCCGCAGGCCCGCCCCGCCCTCCCTGCCCCTCCCCCCCCCCGGCCTGAGTGAGCCAGAGCCCCCGAATGAGCGGCTCCTTTAACGCCGTCCTGTCTGAGCGGGAACAGACGCCCTCAGGCGACCTACACGCAGAGGCGGGGCCAGATCCAAAGCTGAGCCCCGGCAGCTGTGCGACCAAAGAAGAGAAAGGGAAATCCCTCCCAGCAGCCTCAGGAGCAGCGGATTAAAGCTCCACAATCAACTTGACGTACCTGCATCTGTGGAATACATGAATAGACAACGAATCCTTCAAGAATTGAGGAGGTGGGGGGTTTGCTTTCTGCGTCTAATTTGTTTCTGGTTTTATGTTTACCTTAGTTTAGTATTTAGAGTTTATTATCACTGGTAGATTTGTTTATTGATTTGGTTGCTCTCTTCCTCCTTTTTTTCTTTTATATAGAGATATATATATTTTTGCTTTTTCTCTTTTTTGTGAGTGTGTATGTGTATCCTTCTTTGTGTGATTCTGTCTGTATAGCTTTGCTTTTACCATTTGCCCTAGGGTTCTGTCTTTTTTTTTTTAGTACAGTTTTTAGCACTTATTATAATTGGAGGATTTGTTTGTTGGTTTGGTTGCTCTCTTCTTTCTTTCTTTTATTTTTTCTTTTAATAACTTTTTCATTTATTTTTCTTTCTTTCATTTTTTCCCCTCCCTTTTCTTCTGAGCCGTGTGGCTGACAGGGTCTTGGTGCTCCGACCCTGTGTCAGGCCTGTCCCTCTGAGGTGGGAGAGCCAAGTTCAGGACACTGGTCCACCACAGAACTCCTGGCTGCACATAATATCAAATGGCAAAAGCTCTCCCAGAGATCTCCATCTCAACACTAAGACCCAGCTCCACTCGACGACCAGCAAACACCACTGCAGGACACCCCATGTCAAACAACTAGCAAGACAGGAACACAATCCCACCCATTAGCAGAGAGGCTGACTAAAATCATAATAAGTTCACAGACACCCCAAAACATACCACCAGACATGGTCCTGCCCACCAGAAAGACAAGATCCAGCCTCATCCACCAGAACACAGGCACCAGTCCCCTCCACCAGGAAGCCTACACAACCCACTGAACCAACCTTACCCCCTGGGGGCAGATACCAAAAACAAAAGGAACTACGAACCTGCAGCCTGCCAAAAGGAGACCCCAAACACAGAAAGTTAAGCAAAATGAGAAGACAAAGAAATACACACCAGATGAAGGAGCAAGGCAAAATGAGGAGGAAATAGGCAGTCTACCTGAAAAAGAATTCAGAGTAATGATAGTAAAGAGGATCCCAAATCTTGGAAATATAATGGAGAAAATACAAGAAACGTTTAACAAGGACCGAGAAGAACTAAAGAGTAAACAGATAATGATGAACAACACAATGAATGAAATTAAAAATTCTCTAGAAGGAATCAATAGCAGAATAACTGAGACAGAAAAAGGGATAAGTGACCTGGAAGATAAAGTAGGGGAAATAACTACTGCAGAGCAGAATAAAGAAAAAAGAATGAAAAGAATTGAGAACAGTTTCAGAGACCTCTGGGACAACATTAAATGCACCAACATTCAAATTGTAGGGGTTCCAGAAGAAGAGAAAAAGAAAGGGACTGAGAAGATATTTGAAGAGATTATAGTCGAAAACTTCCCTAATATGGGAAAGGAAATAGTCAATCAAGTCCAGGAAGCACAGAGAGGCCCATACAGGATAAATCCAAGGAGAAACATGCCAAGACACATATTAATCAAAGTGTCAAAATTAAATATGAAGAAAAAATATTAAAAGCAGCAAGGGAAAAACAACAAATAACACACAAGGGAATCCCCATAAGGTTAACAGCTGATCTTTCAGCAGAAACTGCAAGCCAGAAGGGAGTGGCAGGACATATTTAAAGTGATGAAAGGGAAAAACATACAACCAAGATTACTCTATCCAGCAAGCATCTCATTAAGATTTGACAGAGAAATTAAAACCTTTACAGACAAGCAAAAGCTAAGAGAATTCAGCACCACCAAACCAGCTTTACAAGAAATTCTAAAGGAACTTCTCTAGGCAGGAAACACAAGAAAAGGAAAAGACCTACAAAAACAAATGCAAAACAATTAAGAAAATGGTAATAGGAACATACGTATCGATAACTACCTTAAGTGTAAATGGATTAAGTGCTCCAACCAAAAGACATAGACTGGCTGAATGGATACAAAAAACAGGACCCGTATATATGCTGTCTGCAAGAGACCCACTTCAGACCTAGGGACACAAACACCCTAAAGTGAGGGGATGGAAAAAGATATTCCATGCAAATGGACATCAAAAGAAAGCTGGAATAGCAATTCTCATATCAGACAAAAGGGACTTTAAGATAAAGAGTATTACAAGAGACAAAGAAGGACACTACATAGTGATCAAGGGATCAATCCAAGAAAAAGATATAACAATTGTAACTATTTAGGCACCCAACAAAGGAACATCTCAATACATAAAGCAAATGCTAACAGCCATAAAAGGGGAAATCGACAGTAACACAATCATAGTAGGGAACTTGAACACCCCACTTTCACCAATGGACAGATCATCCAAAATGAAAATAAATAAGGAAATACAAGCTTTAAATGATACATTAAACAAGAGGGACTTAATTGATACTTATAGGACATTCCATCCAAAAACAACAGAATACACTTTCTTTGCAAGTGCTCATGGAACATTCTCCAGGATGCATCATATCTTGGGTCACAAATCAAGCCTTGGTAAATTTAAGAAAATTGGAATCGTATCAAGTATCTTTTCCAACCACAATGCTATGAGACTAGGTATCAATTACAGGAAAAAATCTGTAAAAAATTCAAACACATGGAGGCTAAACAATGCACCACTAAATAACCAAGAAATCACTGAAGAAATCAAAGAGGAAATAAAAAAAATACCTAGAAACAAATGAAAATGAAAACATGATGACCCAAAACCTATGGGATGCAGCAAAAGCAGTTCTAAGAGGGAAGTTTATAGCAATACAATCCTGCCTCAAGAAACAAGAAACATCTCAAATAAACAAGCTAACCTTACACCTAAAGCAATTAGAGAAAGAAGAACCAAAAAAACACAAAGTTAGCAGAGGGAAAGAAATCATAAAGATCAGATCAGAAATAAATGAAAAAGAAATGAAGGAAACCGGAGCAAAGGTCAATAAATCTAAAAGCTGGTTCTTTGAGAAGATAAACAGAATTGATAAACCATTATTCAGACTCATCAAGAAAAAAAGGGAGAAGACTAAAATCAATAGAATTAGAAATGAAAAAGGAGAAGTAACAACTGACACTGCAGAAATACAAAGGACCATGAGAGATTACTACAAGCAACTATAGGCCAATAAAATGGACAACCTGGAAGAAATGGAGAAATTCTTAGAAAAGCACAACCTTCTGAGAATGAACCAGGAAGAAACAGAAAATATAAACAGACCAATCACAAGCACTGAAATTGAGACTGTGATTAAACATCTCCCAAGAAACAAAAGCCCAGGGCCAGATGGCTTCACAGGTGAATTCTATCAAACATTTAGAGAAGAGCTAACACCTATCCTTCTCAAGCTCTTCCAAAATATAGGAGAGGGAGGAACATTCCCAAACTCATTCTACAAGGCCAACATCACCCTGATACCAAAGCCAGACAAAGACGTCACAAAGAAAGAAAACGACAGGCCAATATCACTGATGAACATAGATGCAAAAATCCTCAACAAAACACTAGCAAACAGAATCCAACAGCACATTAAAAGGATCATACACCATGATCAAGTGGGATTTATCGCAGGAATGCAAGGATTCTTCAATATATGCAAATCTATCAATGTGATACACCATATTAACAAACTGAAGGAGAACACCCATATGATCATCTCAATAGATGCAGAAAAAGCTTTTGACAAAATTCAACACCCATTTATGATAAAAACCCTGCAGAAAGTAGGCATAGAGGGAAATTACCTCAACATAATAAAGGCCATATATGAGAAACCCACAGCCAACATCATTCTTAATGGTGAAAAACTGAAACCATTTCCTCTAAGATCAGGAACAAGACAAGGTTGCCCACTCTCACCACTATTAGTCAACATAGTTTTGGAAGTTTTAGCCACAGCAATCAGAGAAGATAAAGAAATAAAAGGAATCCAAATCCAAAAAGAAGAAGTAAAGCTGTCACTGTTTGCAGATGACACGGTACTATATAGAGAGAATCCTAAAGAGGCTACCAGAAAACTACTAGAGCTTATCAATGATTTTGGTAAAGTAGCAGGATACAAAATTAATGCACAGAAATCTCTTGCATTCCTATACACTAATGATGAAAAATCTGAAAGTGAAATTAAGGAAACACTCCCATTTACCATTGCAACAAAAAGAACTAAATACCTAGGAATAAACCTACCTAAGGAGACAAAAGACCTGTATGCAGAAAATTATAAGACACTGATGAAAGAAATTAAAGATGATACAAACAGATGGAGAGACATACCACGTTCTTGGATTGGAAGAATCAACATTGTGAAAATGACTATATTACCCAAAGCAGTCTATAGATTCAATGCAATCCCTATTAAACTAGCAATGGCATTTTTCACAGAACTAGAACAAAAAATTTTACAATTTGTATGGAAACACAAAAGACCCTGAATAGCCAAAACAATGTTGACAAAGAAAAACGGAGCTGGAGGAATCAGGCTCCCGGACTTCTGACTATACTACAAAGGTACACTAATCAAGACAGTATGGTACTGGCAGAAAAACAGAAAGATAGATCAATGGAACAGGATAGAAAGCCCAGAGATAAACCCACACCCATATGGTCACCGTATTTTTGATAAAGGAGGCAAGAATATACAATGGAGAAAAAACACCCTCTTCAATAAGTGGTGCTGGGAAAACTGATCAGCTATATGTAACAGAATGAAATTAGAACACTCCTTAACACCATACATAAAAATAAACTCAAAATTGATCAAAGACCTAAATGCAAGGCCAGACACTATAAAACTCTTAGAGAAAAACATAGGCAGAACACTCTATGACATAAATCACAGCTAGATCCTTTCTGACCCACCTCCTAGAGAAATGGAAGTAAAAACAAAAATAAACAAATGGGACCTAATGAAACTTAAAAGCTTTTGAACAGCTAAGGATACCATAAGTAGGACAAAAAGACAACCCTCAGAATGGGAGAAAATATTTGCAAATGAAGCCACTGACAAAGGATTAATCTCCAAAATTTACAAGCAGCTCATGCAGCTCAATATCACAAAAACGAACAACCCAATCCGAAAATGGGCAGAAGGCCTAAATAGACATTTCTCCAAAGAAGATATACAGATGGCCAACAAACACATGAAAGGATGCTCAACATCACTGATCATTAGAGAAATGCAAGTCAAAACTACAATGAGGTATCACTTCACACCAGTCACAATGGCTGTCATTAAAACATCTACAAACAATAAATGGTGGAGAGGGTGTGGAGAAAAGGGAACCCTCTTGCACTGTTGGTGGGAATGTAAATTGATACAGCCTCTATGGAGAACGGTATGGAGCTTCCTTAAAAACATAAAAATAGAACTACCATATGACCCAGCAATCCCACTACTGGGCATATACCCTGAGAAAACCAAAATTCAAAAAGAGTCAAGTAACACAATGTTCACTACAGCTCTTTTTACAATAGCCGGGATATGGAAGCAACATAAGTGTCCACTGACAGATGAATGGATAAAGAAGATGTGGCACATATATACAATGGAATATTACTCAGCCATAAAAAGAAACGAAACTGAATTATTTGTAGTGAGGTGGAGGGACCTAGAGTCTGTCATACAGAGTGAAGTAAGTCAGAAAGAGAAAAACAAATACCATATGCTAACACATATATATGGAATTAAAAAAAAATGGTTCTGAAGAACTTAAGGGCAGGATAGGAATAAAGATGCAGATGTAGAGTATGGACTTGAGCACACAGGGAGGGGGAAGGGTAAGATGGGATGAAGTGAGAGAGTGGCATGGACATATTATACACTACCAAATGTAAAACAGATAGCTAGTGGGAAGCAGCCGCATAGCACAGGGAGGTCAGCTCGGTGCTTTGTGACCACCTAGAGGGGTGGGATAGGGAGGGTGGGAGGGAGACGCAAGAGGGAGGCAATATGGGGATACATATATACATATTGATGCTTCACTTTGTTATACAGCAGAAACTAACACAACATTGTAGAGCAATTACACTCCAATAAAGATGTTAAGAAAAATTAATTAGCTTAACACCGTAGGAAAAAAAATGTACACCAACAAAATTTAAATATGCCACTGAAAATAGAGAAATAACATCATTCAAGGAAAGTTACTGTCTCACTCTCGAGGTGGCAGGTGACTCTTGCAGAAAAATTATTAAACCCAGTTCTGCTGATACCAGGCAATTACCTACTTTGAAAATACAAGTGGTATAAACGTTTGGTAATATAGTCTGGAGAACAATCTAAAGCTGTATTTTAAAGTTTGGAGATGAAGATGATTTGAATTATTTACAATTCAACAGAATCAGAGTATAGGTAGACAGAACCCTGTTATCCTTAATTTTGTTTTTTATAGCCTTGTATTACACATAAATATTAGAAAGATTCTTTATGAAAATACATAACATTCAAGAGGAGGAGATACTTTAGGCGATGAGGGTGGTTTTAACACGAAATAAGCTGACAACAATACAGTCAGGTCTGTGGACTGTCAAAACCATTTCAAAAAGCAAACTGAGCTTGTTATAGAGAATCTCAGCAAGAAAAATTAGTTCAATAAAGTTATGGCTGAGAAATATCTAAGTAATTTTTTTCTAATCGGCAAAATTAATAGCATGTTTTTGGTGTCTCACTTTCCATTTTAATATGAGAAACACATGAAAAAAGCAAGAGTGGTGGCTTCTATACACAGTACTTTGAAAATTCATTCAAGTGGGCTTTGCATTATGGGAAGATAAAACTAGCTAACTGGAACACCTTCTTAGTTACATGTATATTGGTTTGTTCAGCAAATACGATGGGGCATGTTTATGTGTCAGGCACTGTTTTAGGTTTTACGGATAAAGGTGAGCAAAGGCAGAATCAGCCTTTGTCCTCACGTAGCTGGGGGCAGTTATTAAACAAATTATCACACAAACATAGCTGTATACACAGCACAATGGTGAGTAGCGCAAGACCACACAGCAGAAAGACCCGAGAGGCCTAGAAAAGGCTCTTTGAGGAAGATGGTAGGATTTACCCGGGCCCAATGGAGGAGGCTTGAGAAACGGGAGTGGAGAATCTTGCAGACTGAGGGAATAGCTTATCCAGAGGCCCTGTGGTAGAAGGGAGAATGGTGAGCTTGAAGACCTGAGAGAGACCAGTTCTGGGGGCTCAGGGCCCTGGGCGTGGGCTCTGCTGGTGCAGAGGAGTTTGGGTGGTCAAGAAGGGGCCAGCCTTGACAGTGCGTGGTGGGGCGCATTAAGGATTTTCATTGTTATTCTGAGGCCAGTGGAAAGCTTCAAAGGGATTCAAGCAGGAGACGTGTGGTCACGTTTGCATGTTGAGTACTGCGACCACAGCTTGGAGACTCATTGGGAATTATGTCAATAGCCACAGCAGAAGCAAGAGAAAAGTCACAGTGAGAGACACCCATGCAGCTGAAGAACAGAGGATCTGGGTGAGGTTTACGAGGTGAGATAACAGTACTAGTCAGTAGAAAATGTCACACTCATGTTCAATAAACAGAACGTTTC
The DNA here is from genome assembly GCF_949774975.1 of Lagenorhynchus albirostris. Classification (NCBI taxonomy): domain Eukaryota; kingdom Metazoa; phylum Chordata; class Mammalia; order Artiodactyla; family Delphinidae; genus Lagenorhynchus; species Lagenorhynchus albirostris. The sequence goes on along the minus strand of NC_083115.1, from coordinate 34,307,126 downwards.
AGAGCTCTGCAAATTCTACTGCTTGTGAGTTCCAGAATTCCTGTTCTCATAAATTCTAAAGTTTCAAAGATTCAAGTTTGCTGCGTGTCCTGGGTGCCTTTTAGTATTAAAATGGCAAGCGAGACCAAAATATGCTATTGATTTTGCTGATCAAAATAACATGACTTACATACTTCTCAGTCACGACTTCATTAAACTAATTTATTTATCTTGCTGTTATTTTTGATAACAAGCTCTATCTGCTCATTTGAGTTGTTGTTACCACACTTTCAATTTTATGTAAAGCAGAAATAACGCAATTTAAACTTTGGAAATCGACGTGCAAAATGAAACAATTTAAATAACACACTTTGAGTTATTTCTGATAGAAACAAATCTTAAGGTCTTGCGATAGATGAGACTTCGGAAAGTGTCATTGTAGGATGTCTCATGATGTCACAAGATGTATTTGAAAGGTGTTTTCTGCCAAACGATGACGTTAAAATTCAAACTGTGTGGGGAGCCCGTGAACCAACTTCCTCCAACCTGAATATTTACCCAATGGTAAGGATGTGAGCAGTCGAATATTATGAATGATCCAACTAAGTCTCAATATTCTATGGCTCATCTTTGCAATGCTCTTAGTTTATCTGAATTTAAAAAGTTGAAAATATCCAAGTCCAATATATTTTCTTTTTACATCTCTCCTTTTCATATCAATATAAGGATAATAGGGACTTCCCTGGTGGCACAGTGGTTAAGAATCCACCAGCCAATGCGGGGCACACGGGTTCAAGCCCCGGTCCTGGAAGATCCCACATGCCGCAGGGCAACGAAGCCTGTGCGCCACAACTACTGAGCCTGTGCTCTAGAACCCACGAGCCACAGCTACTGAAGCCCACGTGCTGCAACTACTGAAGCCCGTGCGCCTAGAGCCCGTGCTCCGCAGCAAGAGAAGCCACCGCAATGAGAAGCCCACGCGCCACAACGAAGACCCAACACAGGCAAAAATAAATAAATAAAATAAATAAATTTATTTTTAAATAAATAATCAGGATAATGTGAAGACTGTTTAAATGTTTCATATGCATCTTACAGTTTTAGTAATAAAAATGACAGTTCATTTTATACATTAGTTACCTCAAGATTTAGCTGCCTTAAATCCTTTTTGAAAGAAGGCAGAGTGTCAATAAATACTACATGCATAAATATCTCAAGAGCAAACCACCGTCAAGATCCACCTCACTTCCCCAACAGGTAGTAAACGTTCTATACTTTTGTGATTTACTTAAAGTGCTACAGCGTCGCAGTTTTACTCTCCTCCCCTCTACCCGCACTGTTCAACTCCTGATGGATGGATGTATTTAGTACAGACTTTTTGAGAAATCCACTTTCTTGTAAGCAAAACAAATACAAGATACAACAATGCCCGCCTTATTTATTTACTTATCTTTGTAAAGAAGTGTTCCAGCTTTTTGAAGGAAAACTATTACTCTTAGAATCCTGACTCTGAGTTTTCTTTCTGACCAATAGTTAATCTTTTGAAGGCTGCTCTCCCCCCGCCATCCAGTTTACCTTCAATATTTTTTCTTCGTCGTCAACAACACATTTAAAAACTGAAATGTATAATTGTGAGTGCATTATTATAATGTGCTCTTACAGGGAAATAAAATAACTTAACAGTACAAGAGCAGCAAAGAATTGTGTGTAAAGAATTTTCGGCACAGAAAGTGCCAAAAATTTAGACTCACGTAGCTCCGTGACCTCTACAGCGTCGGGAATGCTTCTAAATTATTTCATCATCAATGCGTCATAGGCACGAGTACGACAACCAAGGCATTACAATTACAGTGGATTTGGGTGGACATGATATCTTATACTGCTACAAATTATATAAATGAGAAAAACATTTCCTTGATCTTTCAAAATAAGCTTCCTTGGTGGCATATTGTCCACAAAATACTCCGCTGTCAGGAAATGTCTAAGACAAACACACAAACACATGAACAGCCTTTTCACCAGATTTGAGGGAGCGCCCACTGAGATAGAATTTTCCGCACACAGGCGGCCAACGATCGGTCACACACACAAGGTCAGTGGTACCATAAGCTAGAAAGGGCCAGTCAGAAACTCCTCACTGTGACGTAACCTATGTTCAAAATTTGTCTGATACCAGGGTAGGTCTATATCTTTTTTGACAAAAAACCCTAATGTGTCTGTGTCCAGGAGGGAAAGAGAAACCTATTATAACTCTAACTGAGACAAACTCAAAAGCTATTGAGTCCGTACTTCCCCTCTATATGTATTCTCAGATTCATCAGGCTTTAACAAACATTAAAGGTCTAAAAATAAATAGTAGCAGCCCCAAACCCCAAGCTTTTTAAACAGCCAAGCTGGCCAGTATCTTCAAATGCCTTCATGACGTGTGGAGTGGATCGCTGTTATTGGTAAGTGGAAAGGAGGGGGGAAAAGTTTAGAAGAGGACTGTCTTCATAAATAAATGAACGTCAAGAAGAACTTTTGGGCCGTGCTTTCAGAGCCATTTCAAAGCGACAAATAAGCGAAAACAAATAAACCAGCCACTCATTTTGACCTAGATTACTGTTTAAACAAAGGTACATGCTCTTAATTTACATGGAAAGCAATTAGACCTGGCGCTGACTGCACTGTGAAAAATGCATCTGCTTAGGACAAGCTTTTACATTTGAGAAGAAAAAGAGCTGGAAGAGGTTTTTACATTTGAGATAAAAAAAAAAGAGCTGGACGAGGTCCCCCGACCCCCCGCCAAACCTTACCCACTTATCCACTTTGGGCCAGAAATGCTATTAAAAGTTTTAAGCTTGTTGAGACAAGAGTTATTATTGTTACACATGTTTAAAGGGTGTTTAAAATTATGTTCGATTCAGACTTCGAGCCCAAATTTTGACATTTTATGATGATGTTTGATATTTAAGAAATGGCTAGAAAGTGATATAATTTTTTTCCTTCTCCGGAATGCTTTGTGAACAAGCTAGACTTTGAAATACAAGGTAAAAAATGAATTGAGAAAACCGTAGCAGGAATAATATTCATATTTACATTTATTCATATTATTAAAATACAAAGTCGTAGTTTATATTTTTAGAGTATGTTTATTTTTCTGTAGAGTCAAGATTTTATCAATTCAGTAAACGCCTCTTTCCTTTTTTCTTTCTTTTCTTTTGGAACGTTTTTTTGTTTTGTTTTGTTTTGTTTTTCTGGTGAGAAGGATGGTACATGTTCTTTTCAAGAAGTAAACATTTAAAGGAGAAAGTAAGAGATTGACTACTCTTGACATTTTGAAATTACATTTTCCCACTTACATTTATTTATTCAGCAAATATTCATTGTTCAGCTGTTGTCTAGTTGAATATTCCTAGGCGATAAGGGACACAGTGGCTAACAAGGCAAGCTCCACTCTTGCCCTCACAGAGTAAGAAGTCTAGAAGACCATTACACCAGTGGATAAATGCATTGTAACTACAAATTTGACAAATCTTTAAAAAAATATTTTTAGGGGCTTCCCTGGTGGCGCAGTGGTTGAGAATCCGCCTGCCGATGCAGGGGACGCGGGTTCGAGCCCCGGTCCGGGAAGACCCCACATGCCGTGGAGCGGCTGGGCCCGTGAGCCATGGCCGCTGAGCCTGCGCGTCCGGAGCCTGTGCTCCGCAACGGGAGAGGCCACAGCAGTGAGAGGCCCGCGTAACGCAAAAAAAAAAAAAAAAAAAAAAAAAAAAAAAAATTATTATTATTTTTTAATTGAAGTATAGTTGATCTACAATGTTGTATTCGTTTCTGGTGTACAGCAAAGTGATTCAGTTATATATATACATATGTATATGAATATATATGTATTCTTTTTAATATTCTTTTCCATTACAGTTTATTATCAGATATTGAGTAGAGTTCCCTGTGCTATACAGTAGGACCCTGTTGTTTATCTATTTTATATATAGTCGTTTGTACCTGCTAATCCTACACTCCTAATTTATCCCTCCCCCAGCCCTCCTCTCCCTTTTGGTAACCATACATTTGTTTCCTACGTCTGTGAGTCTGTTTCTGCTTTTGAAAAGTTCTTTTAGTGAAAAAATAAATGATGGTGTATGGAAGAATACAACAGAGGGTCAATTCCAGTCTTGGGTGTATGTTAAAGCTTTCCTGTGGGAGTTTGAGTGGGACGTGACAAATAAGTAGAAGTATTAGGTGGAGTGGGAAAGAGAGGAGGAAGAAGGAAGAGGGAAGGATGTGCCAAGGTTTGGAAAGCGAGGCTGCCGGTCGGTCAGCGCGCTGCAGGACTGAGCGGCGAGGAGGGCGTGGTACCAGGTACGGCTGCAGAAGAGGGCGGCAGCCTGATCTCACTGAACCTGAAGCCCACTGTGAAGACTGTTTGTGTTTGTTATCCCTGAAGTGACGGAAAACCACTAGAGGATTTTTAAGTTGGGAAGTGACATGATTCAATTCAAATAGTCACTTTGAATGATTGCTTTTAAAACACAGTAAGTATATTGAAGATATTCCCAGAGCTTCACGAGTCATGAGTTTCAGGGCCAGGGGAAGCGATGGATACTTCTAAAATGGAGCTGGCCAGAGATTCTTGGCTCCGTGCAACGATAAAAACAGAGCAATTGTTGGCTTCCTTCAGGCCTCTGAGTCTCATGCAACAAAGCAGAAAAACCCAACTGAATCTTTTTTCTACCATAACATTTCCGAGAGAAATGAGGGCAAGGCTACAGGTCAATTTTGGTCTGGAGGTAAAACGTCTAGTCTGTTTAAAGTCTTACTTTGTTTTTATCCTTTCATACCAGGACTGGTACATACAGGCAAGACCACTCAGTGAAAAATACTGTGCAAACTAATCTGGGTAGTCGACTTGGGGGTGTTGGCAATAAAACTGAGGGACGTTCAGACATTATGTGTACAGGGAGGGTGGAAATGTCCACATGAGGGACTGTAGCTAGTCTGCAACGCCTCAGCTCATCCCTGACGTAGGACACTGGAGCAGAGGGAGCTTCGCCAGAGGCACTGGAACCAGCCCAAGTGACACGGGCAGGGTCTGGCTTACATGACTCAGGGCATTTGCAGTTTTTACTTCAGTTCCACACAAATCTGGAGAGAGGGAGGGCAGATCTCCAAGCTGGGAGGGGCAGTTGCTCCCAGGGCGCTGGGCAGCCGAGAAACACCAAACATCCACTGAAGGGATCAGATGCTGAGAGCAGCAAAGGGAAATAACAACGCTGTCATTAAACAGGTAATCAGCTGAGGCAAGAGGGCAACTGAATCCGACTCAGGCGTTTCCGCGAGTTTGTTTCACGTGTACGTCCATGAGATACAACTTTCGCGTGGTTTGCTTTTCGTTATCCTGGGAGGTTACAGATGTTGTACAAGGGTCTGGACACTGCCACTTACGCTACGGATGATCCTGGGAAGATTTCTTAGTCTTTTACCATGAAAATAAGAAGAAAATCCTGCACAGGATTGTTCTAGAATTAAATGAGATGATGTACGATGTCTGACGCAAAGTGATTGTTTAGCAAATGTTAGCTCTTATTATATTTCAAAATCTGTGGTAAAATGCAATTTCTCTGGGTTTTTTGGTTTATACATCTATGTAATAGGAAGCGCCCAACTGTTAAATGGCTTGCATTTGTAACGCATGCAGAGTCTTAGAGGGAATACCACTTTATCAGTGTGAAGGATTCTGAAAAATGCAATGGAAGATTTCATCTAAGCTAGATAAATATTATTATCCTCATTACATAAAGGTCAGAGTGATGCAGGGAACTAAAGTAACTTGTCAAAGAATGTCAGCGTTTGAGATTACGATTCTGTCTTTCCTAGGTCCTGAGAATGCTGTTAGACAGAGGCTCTCTGAAGCAAAACATCCTCCATTTAAGTCATTTCAAACGTGCCAAATGCTGACAGCTCAGCCACTTCTTTTGTTGTTGTCGTTTTTCTCCATTCAGCGCACATCTCCGAATTAAGCAAATAGTTAAGGAAAAAGGAAATACCAGTTTGTGCCATTATGGCATTGCCTAATCAGGGAGGATGGCTACAGGGAATGAAAGGCTCAGGATTCTCCTTGCGTATACTTACAAGATGACCAGGAGAAAGTTAGCGATTCCATCTCAATTAATTAACATTGAAAACCAAAAGACGCATTCATTACCAGCATAGAAATAAGCAGTAGTTTATCTGGGGCTACAAACCAAATAACTACTCACTCAGAATTAGCTGTTCCCTAACTGCAAACATTCACAACACCATTTCCAGCTCTAGGCAAATACGTGGTTTGCATTATCATCTGATATAATAAGCTCCTTACCTTGCGCAAAAGCTTTAAGATCTCTATTGTCTTTATTCTTCCTCTGAAGACATCACAAATAAATCATAAAGTGTGCCCTTAGCTTGTAAAAGAGCAAGGGAAAATCACCTTAGTCAATCTCTCTGAACATGTTCATGGGCTCATGACAAGTTCCGGTTGGGGTACTGATGTAAGTTTGTCACACAGATTGATGCTGTGACAATTTATAGGATTCTATCCTCCTATCATATGAGCCTCATGTAAAGCATGCAATAACTAGAAGAAAAAACTGCTTAAAAAGCCTGCATCATTATTTTAACCCGCGGGACTCCATTTCTTAGGTTCATATCCAAATAAGTTGCATGTGTGTGTGTATCTGGATATCATAATGTTGACACAAACTTATTAATAAAGAGTATATGGTGAAGAAATGCTTCTCAAAAATCATATTCACCTTTCAAAGCAGAACAGGCTAAATACTGCATATAAGAATAAGCAGTGCTATCTCTCTCACTATTACACTAATCTTAATGACTAAGTGAAACTCAACCCAGGAAAAAGTCCATTTCATTATACACACGAGCATAATCTTCACTGGGTGTGGTAGAAGATCAAAGACAAACCAACCAACCAACCTCTCCATCAACCTACGTTCCTGAACCACAAAACTTCTTGCTCTTCTCATACCTGTATTTTGGGGGGGTAGGGTGAAGCAGAGCTTCAGCAGGGGGTCAGGGGACTGGATGAGGGTGGCAGCCGTGGGGAACACTGGCAAGGGAGCAATAACTAGGGGGGCAGGACTGGCCTTGAGAGGCTAAAGGCAGCTAAGCCCACAGCCCGCTCTGTGGCCTCTGTCTAAGATCCAGAGATGGCCTAAATTTGTGTATCATCTTGTCCACGTTTGGAATGTGTATTAATCACAAGGCAAACAATGAGGGGTGATTTGGAGGATTTTATGACTTTTGGAAAATGAATTCTTGATCAAATCTAGGAAAAAAATGTAATGGCCCAAATCACAAATGCTATGTTTTATGTTTTAAATTGTTTTGTATTGTCAGTTAATTCGTATGAACATTTTTAAAATGATTGTCACTTTGTTATTTTGTGCGTAAAACTAATCAACACTGGAAAAAATCTAAATAGTATACTAATAACAAATTTCAAGAAATTACAAAGAGAACACATCTGATTTGTACATACTAATGGCCTGTGTTCACTGGCAAAGAAGTAATTTTTAGTTCATGATGTGATTATTTAATGATATTATGGGTATATTTTGAACCCAAGCACATAATTTTTTTTTTTTTTTTTCGCGGTACGCGGGCCTCTTACTGTTGCGGCCTCTCCCGTTGCGGAGCACAGGCTCCGGACGCGCAGGCTCAGCGGCCATGGCTCACGGGCCCAGCCGCTCCGCGGCATGTGGGATCTTCCCGGACCGGGGCACGAACCCGTGTCCCCTGCATCGGCAGGCAGACTCTCAAACCACTGCGCCACCAGGGAAGCCCCAAGCACATAGTTTTAATACTCTGTTAAGCAAATACATTTTGCCTGTGGAGAATGTTACAGACATTAGTATGGCGGATGGATGTCATCACATTTTGTAGTTACAACTCAGTCCTGTAATTACTCTGTACTCAGAGGTCCCGCTGAAGCCCAAGGTTTTCTCAAAGAACTTCATGGGGGACACCAGTGAGGAAGAGGACAAAGCAGCTGTGAAACCAGCTTTTATAAACATGGTGTTAGGTAAAAAATCTAAAACCCAGAACAGGTCATGCTAATAAGGAAGTGAAAGCAAACTGTGTTCCTACTTGAGAATTTAGAATTAAGTATATTTTCATAAATGGGGTAAGAAGTTTCACTGTCTGGAAGACTTCTGTGGATCAGACAACCTCAAGTGCCTTGATTATAACACCAAGAACTGGAGAAATTCAAGGTTACGAAGAAACAAGAATAGAAAAATGGATATAATACTATTTTGCTTTATGGAGCACATTACTGCACAGTGTTTATTTACCTCAGCCAATGCTGCTTCGAAGGATAAATGTCTCTGAAACAGGAAAAAGAACAACTCACCCCACGTTAAATTAAGGCGTCAGATCGGATCTTTAATCACTCAGGTATTTTAAGGGGCTGAAAATATCAGGTTCCCAAAATAATCAATAAAGATTATGAATCGGTTCATTGATACAAGCCTAAAAATTCCCAAGATCTTTAAAGAACAAACTCCATGTTTCTAAAGTAATGAAGTTTATCTCTAATACACTGCAAAGTGTGATTAAAATGGTCACCTTAAAACTGGAAGATTATGAATTAAAAGAAATGTAAAACGATGAAATTTCTGGGGTTTCTGAACACCTGCACCAGAAATGACTGTGCTTGGTGATAGCTCGCTCTATGAAATCTAGGAGGAAGTCCAAATGGAGAAAAACAAAGATGTTCAGGACGCTAAATTTTCAGCGTGTCTTTTCTCTTTTCCCCCCGCTATGAAGGTTCTAACAAGAGGGAGGGGGATTTACGGACTACAAGACCACCTGGCTGCCATTATGGAGAGCTGAGTCCTCAGCCACTGTAACAACTAAACGGTCTTTGCAGGAGGGTGCGGGCGGTCGTGGTGGTCCCAGGGGAGGCCTGGGCTCGCACAGAAGCACCCCAGACAGCACCTGGCACAAGCTAACACTGTCAAGGTGGCTCTGAACGCTGGTTGTTGTGAAAAAGTAGAGAGAAACAGTAGAGTGCAGTTTAATTCCCCTTAAATTCCCTTTGAGAAATGGGGTATGTCTTGTGTCCCTTCATTTGAAATCCTAAGTCTCATTTTGATCATTTGTAAGAATATGCATTTCCACTCAGACTGGACTTTGCTTTTATAGCAAATACAGCCAGGAGTGGTGTAATTGGCTTAATGAACTTTACCATTAATTATATATTCTGTTAATCTCTCTGCACGTCAGTTGGAAAGGTGGACCCCTTCGAGCTAGGTCTCTGGTCCCAGGGCCTGCTCTCAGGAGCTCAGAGATTTCTGCCAGGACGACCACCCCAGTGCACCTCATTAGGACTGGCTGCCTGGGGTTCTGTGAGGCTGAATACTTCCCTGGTGCCCCGTCCGTCCTGCTGCAACTTATTTGTTTTGTTTCTCATCTCAGGATCAGCCTGCCTGTGCCTTCCAACGTGACAATTAACTAATTTCATCAATCTAATTTAACCTCGTGCTGCAGTGAGCAGACTCTAGGAGGGGCCCTGGGGTCACCTCTAGGTTCCTTCTTCCCCTGCTGGCGTCCTCTGTTCCTCATGAAATCCCAGTTTTCATCATAGATTTCTGGAGAAAATGCGCTCCCCTCTCTTTCTGAAATGGCAAGTAAATTCTATTTTCTGAGGCAACTTAGATGGACAGGTGAGGACATGGCTGTGGTGAGGATGGTGAAGTGTGCTCTAGGCTTTGTGGGAAAGGGTTTTAGGATTGATTAGTGATGTCTCCCCCGGGTCAAAAATGGCCCCATATTTGCTGACTTTGTCTCTGTTTCATAGAGCGGGAGGTTAATAGTAGGTAGCTGCCTGGTGTGTCTGCATATCAGCTCACAATTTTACTACTTTTAGGGTAACCAACATTGTCAAAATTATATATAGAATACTCACAGAGAAAGGTTATGTCTTTCATTAAAATGAAAATGTAATTTTGGGCAAAATTTGACTTTTCCTGGTCAAATTCAGAGTGCTCAGTTAATTGTATCCATGGCATTCTTAGATGCTGATTCAACAGATTCTCCCCGAGCCATAGCTTTTCTTCCCAGAGGCATTTCCCTCAGTTCTAGACTGGTCCCTACAAGTCCCTGAGCTGCTGACTTCAGTATCAGAGGAGAAAGAGAGGCACAGAGTAAAGTGGGAACAAGGGACATGAGTAGGAGAAGAAAAATATGCTGGAATAGGAAAAGCGGTCAGTGAACCCAGAGTAATGAAACTAATATTCTTCTGCAAACGGAAGGTCCTCTCCATGGCAACTGCAACTCACACTGAACCAGGGTAATGGGGCTGAGAAAACACGGGCCTCCCGAGAAGACCAGTTTGGAGGAGGATACATTTGCTTGTATAATATAAGCTCTAGCGTACCTACTAGGGAGAAAAATCAGTGTTATTATCGCAGTCATAAATTGGATCCTTACCTGTAATTTTAAAAAGAAATGAGAAATTGCAAATTGTATACCTGATAAGGGGTTAACATCCAAAACACATAATCAGCTCACACAACTCAATGGCAAAAAAAAAAAAAAACTGATTTAAAAATGAGCAGATGATCTGAATAGCCATTTTTCCAAAGAAGACATACAGATCACGGCCAATAGATAACATGAAAATGCTCAGTGTCGCTCATCATCAGTGAAATACGTCAAAACCGCAATGAGGTAGCACCTCACGCTTGTCAGAACGGCTACCATAAAAGAGACAACAGATAACGAGGGTTGACGAGGGTTTGGAGAAAAGGGAAGCCCTGTGCCCTGTTGCTGGGAATGTCAATTGGTGCATCCACTATGGAAACCAGCATGGAGGTCCCTCAAAAAATTAAAAATAGAACTACCATATGACCCAGCGTTTCCACTTCTGGGTGTTTATGTGAAGAAAGTGAAACGCTAACTCAAAAAAATATATGCACCCTAATGTTCATTGCAGCATTGTCTACAATAGCAAAGATGTGGAAACAACCTAAGTACCCACTGATGGATGAATGGGCTGATTTAGGCAGAGAGTATTATAGAGCATTTGGTGTGAATGCTTGAACAAGGATGCTCTCTCTTTCTTGTTGGATGTAAGCAAAGAAGCATACACCCCAGGAACAGGTGTAGCCCCTTTGGACCCCTAGAGGAGGAAGGGTTAGGGTGAGGCCAACCCCACAGGTGGCAGAATAGAGAGACAAAAAGAATTCAGACCCTTGATCATATGGTTGGTTGGGCTGTTGGATCAAGGTTCTCCAGAACATAATGTCACCTCTGGCCTTTATGAATATGTAAGCATATACATTTCCTTTGTTATGTAAGCACTACGAGGTAGGATTTCTGTTACTTGAAACAGAAAAAATCTGGGACAGAGGCAAACATCCACCCCTGTCCCAACTGGTGTTCCTTTGCAGTGAAGAGAACCATCCCAAAAGCTGTCATGATATCAACTCATCCGTCTTGCTCACAGGGATATGTCCAATGTCTACCAAAGTAAGTGGCACATGATAGACATTCAATAAAGTTTTCCTAATGAAAAAAAAAAGATGCTGTGTATTTATGCAACGGAATATTACTCAGCCACAAAAAAGAATGAAATCTTGCCATTTGTAACAACATGGATGGACCTTGAAGGCATTATGCTAAATGAAATAAGTCAGACAGAGAAAGACAATTGCCATATGATCTCATTTACTGTAGAATCCAAAAACCAAAATCCCGAACTCTGAGATACACAGACCAGATTGGTGGCTGCCAGAGGCGGGAGGTGGGCAGGTGGGCACAATGCGTGAGGGAGTCAAAAGATGATACAGACTTCCAGTTATAAAATACATGTGTCATGGGGATATAATGTATAGCTCTGTGACTGAAGTTAATAATACTATGTTGCACATTTGAAAGTTGCTAAGAGAGTAGATCTTAAAAGTCTCATGACAAGGACAAAAATCTGTAACCATATGTGGTGATGAATGTTAACTAGATTTATTGAGGTGATCATTTCACAATACATACAAATATCGAATCATGATGTCATACACCTGAAATTAATATAATGCTCTATGTCAATTATACCTCAATAAAAAAAGAAATAAAAACTAAACAAACCCCAAAGCTTCGCTTTCGTAACAGCAATAATCTGGTATAAGACAAAGTACTGGGCTCAAGACTGAGATAGAGTCTTTGGAGGCAATTTCAGAATCGAACATATCCATCTGTCTCTTAGCATGCCCACCATTCATTCATTCATTCAAAAAGAAAAGTGGAGAGCTTTGATATAATGAACCAGTAAATTGGTGGGAGGGCTATTTGAGAGGCTGGAATGCTTAAAATATAATGAAGGTGCAAGGGGAAACTGCTCTGATGAATTACTGGCTCTAACAGAAGAAATTGTGCATGCTTATGGGAAACTCTGTGAAAGTGAAACATAAACATAAAACAGACTATCTGGACCTTTCATGAAAAATGTCTCAAGTGGTCCTGTGTGTCCTCACAGTTATTTTCAGTTTTCCCTGATCTAATGCAGCTCCGCCATTTTTTATCACCCTTGTAAGAATATTCCCCAGACTGTGGTGAGAGAACAACAGTTGTAGATGCTTTGACAGTGGTTATTCTAACCTTGACCTGAAGTGAGTAAGAACTTCTTACCAGGAGGTAAGAAATTACTAAAAACTTAAAAATGATCCAAAAAGTGTTATCCAGCACATAATACTGGGCATGAAATATGGGTTGATTTCCTTCTTGTTTTTCTTAGATTTTAGTAAAGTTTTTAACTTCCAGGATGCCTGAGGCCACGTGTCTGATGTCCATGGCAAATCAGACAATTCCACCGTTCTTTCCATCCATTCCTCTGGTACAGGATATGTGGGCTTCTGGTCATGCATCCTTTATTATGAGCTAATTTCTGAAGGATAAGAAAACATTAATCATTGAGTGGTTACTGAGGATCTGTGTAGAGAAGTTCAGGAGAGGAAAAGTGCTAAAACAGGAGATGGTGTCTCAGAGCAAGGGACTGAAAGAGGCCAGGGTGATTGTTCGGATCATCCAATGCTGCATATAGCAAATCACCCCATAAGTGAACAGCATAAAACCACCATTGGTTCTGGTCACAGATTCTAAGGGTCAAGAATTTGGACACGACACAGTGGGGATGGCTGGTCTCTGCTCCACGATCTCTGGGGACTTAACTGGTAGACCTAAAGGCTGGAGACTGGAATGATCTGAAGGCTGGTCATTCATATGCTGTTGGCTGAGGGCCTCAGTTGCTCTTTATCTCGGCCTCTCCATGAGGTCTCTTTGAATGGGCTAGGTTTGGACTTCCTCACAACTTAGTGGTTCATTTCCCAAAGGACGAATCCCCAAAAGAGAAGCCAGCTGGGAGCTGTATTCCTTTAAAATGCGCTGGTATCAAAAGTCACACAGCATCACTCCTGCCCTAATCTATTGTTGGCAGCAGTCATCAACCTGCTTGAGTTCAAAGGGAAGGTCAATAGAGTCCACCTCTTGATGGAGAATGGTAAACGGGACGGTTCTAGAACAGCATGAGTCTAGAGATAGTGTTGTGGCTCCTTCTGGAAGATACAATGCAGCAGTAATTGAAGTACAGGAGCCAGTGGGAAAGTGGCTCAACATGAAGCTGGTGAGGTAGGCAGGGACCAGATTATTCAGAATGTTGTATGTTATGCTAAGACTGTTGGTCTTTTTTCTAAAGCATGTGGAAAGTCATTAAGAAGTTTACGCACAGTAATATCAAACTAAGGTTTGCCACAGCACAGAGAATAGACTGGAAAGTAGTAAAGTTGGATATGAAGAGCCCAGTTAAGAAGTTAGGGTGCTAAATAAGGCAAGATGTAGGTGAGTTTGGACCAGGGATATGGCAAGAGATAGACAGAAGTGAACAGATTTAAGAAATATATGAGGGAAAATCTAGCGGGTCTGGATATGAGGAATGAGAGATAGGGTGCTATGAAAAATGACTCCCAATGTCTGGGTTGTGCAACTGTGAGTGTGGTGTGTCTATCACCAAGGTAGGGAGAACTGGAAGATCATCAGGGTTTGAGGGGAAGATCCTGAACTCAATTTTGAGCGTCAGAGAGATATGATTGCACATGTGCAAGTGTGCAGTGGGAATCAAGGGCTGGATGCCCAAGGAGAGGCCAGGGCTGGAGGTCTGGATTTGAGTCATCCAAGTATAGGTAGTAGTTGTAGCTGCTAGCATAGATAGGGTTTTCTTGAGAGTGTAAACATTCGATACAGAATGTTGGCTGAATATAAAGGCAATTCTGCAAAGTGGCTAGGGAAGGTGCTGCAGAGAAATTAGAGGGAAGCTGAAGACAGAAGCCAAGAGAAAAGGCCCATAACTCCTGATCGTGTAGAATGCATCTAAGGCTTTACATCAGATGAGGTCTAAACGTGTTCATTCCGGGATAAGACAACTTCTTAGCATGAGATACAGGAACTTGCTTAATGAACTGAAAGGTTTTGTTGCTGTTATAATTTTCTAATATTTCACACTAAAAATAAAATAAAAATGATAAAAGTGGTATGCACTTCATAAAGCATAATATAATACTGTGCTATATGAAGCACAATGTTATTTTTTCCACTAAAGGCATCAGAAAATAAGAGAGAGAATGTTTCAATGTCGAGTTGAATATCAAGCCTTTCCTCAGGAACATAGTCCATACTATCTTTTTCTTTGAAAAGTCAAATTTTAATTACTTTATTTTCATCTACAGCACTTTTTATAACACATCAGCTGATAATTATTTATTTCTAAACTAGAAAATCCTGTATGTATTGGAATATGCATAATTATGTATGTAACACACATGAAAATGTTCTTCAACCATATTCCGATAACTTCTCTAAAGCACATTTCCATGACCAGATGGTCAATTTTTAAGACATTTACATATATATGTATATGCATGTATTTTGTATGCATGCAGGGATACTATTAAGCATAATGTGAATGTCTTTTCCAGAATGAAATTCAATTCAGTGACTCTAAATTAAAGAGAAGAAAAAAGTAATGCTTCATTATACTTTTACAAAGAGCTATATTGTTGATCAAGACTAGCTTATTTTTAACGTAAGCCAACCACAATATGGTTACAGACCCAAAATTCCTCATAGCTGTTGACTTACAAAAATGAATGTACTTTTCCACTGGCCTTAAAATAATGAGAATAAGAAAAAAAAGGTTAAGTTTTAAAAGGTCTGATTTCTTTTTTCAGTATTCATAAATGGATTAACTAAATAAAACCACATGTTATGTTTAAAATGCTTAATGGAACAGCAAACATATGCACTGAGAAATATTTTTCAAAGTCAAATACCTATAAGGTTAAAAGTAGTTTCAAGAGAATTGCACATGGCCAAAAAAAAGGTGTAGGATTGTAAAGCTAATCACTGCTTTATAAAAAGTTGGAGCCGTTGACAAATGTAGTGACTGATAAACTTTAGTGGGATATAATTGCCCTAGTCAACCTCAAGAATACAGTGACTAAATAACAAGAAAACAAAGTCAGTATGTCATTATGCACGTAACAGTGGTGTGTCAACTCCCAAAGAAAAATTTAAAAAATCAAATCATTATGGGAAAACCAAATTTCACTTAATTTTAAATGTATTCTTATAATTAATTATAAGATATTTTATCAAAATGATTAACATGCATATATGTTTAGTGAGTTTTAAGCTGGTGTCCCATCATGGGTATAATATATTCGGTCTAATTTTATTTCCAAACTTTTATACTGAGTTGTCTAACTTCAGGGGAACTGGGAAGAAGCACAGGCTCTATGCTTAGATCACAGTATTCTAAACTGCAAGAAAACGTTGGTAGCCCACCTGCTTACACTACTGTATACACAGGGTTCTCTTCTAAGAATCCTGATAAGATGGACATGAAATATAATTGTAATTAGAGAGAGGCTGGACTATCAGAAAGTAGGTGGGTACTTAGTCATCAAGAATACCTGCTAGGGCTTCCCTGGTGGCGCAGTGGTTGGGAGTCCGCCTGCCGATGCAGGGGACACGGGTTCGTGCCCCGGTCTGGGAAGATCCCACGTGCCGCGGAGCGGCTGGGCCCGTGAGCCGTGGCCGCTTGGCCTGCGCGTCCGGAGCCTGTGCTCCGCAACGGGAGGGGCCGCAACAGTGAGAGGGCCGCGTACCGCAAAAAAAAAAAAAAATACCTGCTGACTCCCAGGCAGAGTTAGTACTTAACTTACCTGCATGCTGTGCTTCTCCTACTTGTATTTCTGAAAATAACTATTATTCAAACCACTAGTAGCCACCCAATTAAAAAAAATAACCAATGTATCCCACTTGAACAAGTATAATATGTCAATTGATCCAGTGACAAAGTTTATGTTAAAAGAATGGCTTACTGACACTGGCGTCAGGCTCAATATAATGGTCTAGGACGCAAGACAGGAAAAGTCAAGGGTCAAGGCCAATATGAGCTTTGGGAAGAAGGCTGAGTATTAGGAGATGACAGTAAAGCCGAGTTTTGGTTGCTTTAAGGAAAAGCATGTAAGAGCATGGACGTGAGGGTAGGCCCTCGGGAGGAACAGGTGGCCTGTGACCTACAGGTATGAAGAGCAAAACGCCTCAATTCAAGGACCATTACGGATGGTCAGTGATGTCAATACGCCCAAAACCAAGACAGGCAAGACGACAAGTTCAACTGAAATTTGGGAAAACGTTAATGACATTTAAAGCCCATGCAGAAAGTTCCTTTACTGGTATATGGAGTTAATTCAGGGTTCTGTGCTGAATGATCTATGGAATTTACAAAGTTACAATCATTGAGCCAATCAGCTTGATCTAACTAGCTTCTTTTTTCCCTTCATTTGAGAAACACCCCAGGTCTTGCATATAGAATAAAATCCACCTAAATGGTCTTTTCAAAAAGGCTGTTTGTCCCTCTCTGAATTTTGACATGTTGCTTCTCTCTCTGAATTTTTAACGAATATCAATATATATGCTAACATTCTTTTAAGGGACTCAATGCACTTCAGAGACATACAACGGGATTCTCTAAGTGCACAGGGAGTGCTATGAGGAATACACTTTTTTACAAGAGAGGCAAGTGGCAAAAGTTGTAGTTGAGGGACTTGTAATTTACTGTCGTTTTCCACTGGTTTGAAAGAGTCATTATAGCTCCTAAAAGAAACAACCTTCATGCAGGAAGTTTTGGTTTGCTATCCTGTTTGGTTAGTTCCTGAGCAGTAACTTGGTGTGATACACTACATTCAAGCCAAGGCAGTTTCTGGGTAATGGATGGAAAAACAGAAGCCCAGAGAAGTTCACTTCCCTTCAGAGTCTGGGCATATATAGAGCAAGAAACAGAGACCACTTCTTTTTATGCCAAAACAAATGATAGTTTCAAAAGACCACCCATACTTGCTATGTTATTCTGTTTCTTCTGTGTACAGCCAATTTAATAGTTAAAAAAAAAATATATATATATATATATATATTTAAATACACAAAGACCCATTAAGCTAGGAAAAACATCTTATATTTGAACTACCTAATGCCGAACTGCTTGGCCACAAATAGGCTATATAACAGGATGAAAGCGAGACATTTCAGACAGAGGTTTAAATTCAAATAACTTGGTGGGTGGTGGTGGTGAGGGTAGTTCTGAAGCTTTAGAACAAATAAGATTTTCTGGTTTGTTCTATTGCAGGAATTACTTTAAAAAATAAAAAGGAAGGAAGAGAGAAAACTACCTTCCTGTGGTTTGGTCAGTCCTCAGACTACTTTTAATTAATTCTTCAAAACATTTCCGACATTGCTCTTGTTTTCAACTTGTTTGAACTTTCATGTTCAAAATTATTATTTTAGGCTTTCTTGTTATACAGTCACCCTTCAACTTCTCCCTAACTGACTCAAGATAGTGGTTTTTGGGATTTAATAGGTAGCTCTAACAAAAATCTAAGTTTTCACTGATTTTCCTTTATTTTTTTTCCCCAATCCAGCAAATGATAACCTTTCTACTCTTCCCAGGTTGACTGTAGACTCCCATTTTCTTAGATGAAGCAAGAAATACTTTAGACTTTTAGAATATATTGCTTCTTATGTATTTCTTCTAATGCCACATTTGCACTGGTTTAAACATTTTAAGGGTGGCCTACAACCAAACAGGCAGTAATGCCCAGACCTTGTGGGTTCATAATAAATAATGCACTGAGCTCTGTATTTCTGATGGCAATGACACCGCAAAGCAAGAGCACATACTTGATAATGTGACTTAGGGAGAACTGATTTTCGGCCAGACAAGGGCTGTGGTGATCGAGGCAGTCCCGGTGGTATAATTTTAGCTTTTGCAGAATTTTCCATTGCTTATTTCAGCACTACTGCTATTTCATCATTGCCATGATTGCTCCCCCAGCACTGACTGACGAGTTTACTGGATGCAGAAGGGGCTGAGTTGGATTACATTTCACTGAACAGCTACACCGCCTGTGTAAAAACAGTCTTTGGAAATGAAATAATCCCACCTAATTGACTGAAGAGAAACAATAACGCCAGTTGGTGTGAGGTAGACAACCCAAATCCAGAGCACAGACTAAGTTTTCACCAAATCAAGATCTCTGACATTTATAGATGATAATTTCCATCAGATGGATGAAACTAACTAAGGATTAAACGTTTTGCCACTTTGTAAGGTACAGTGTTTCTTATTATTTTATATTTAACATAAAGGTTAAACTCATTAAATACTTAATAAGCATAAAGTTTCTAGGAGTTTATGAACTGCTGCTCTTTTCCATAACGAATTTATATCAAACTGGAGGACCCAGTTTGAGGTTGAAAATGAATCCCTCCTTATGTCCTATCCTGAATAGAGCATTGTGCTATTAGCGTTTCCGTCATAACAAAACATCTTTTTAGACTGTGTTGTCATCTAGACGTATGGATGGCTTGTAATCTGAAGAGGGATACAGGCTATTTTTATACTGAAGAACACTGGAGGTTTCTCCTCATTCTTCTTCTGAGGGTTTGTATGACATGTGATAGCTCACGCCATGCTGTTATTTCACATGCTAGTAATGCAAGCTCATATCACTTCAGGAACATTATGTCCCTGACGCTATTCCACGGAAGCACCGTGTCCTCATTGCTTCACAAGTTTTGTGTACGTGTAACATTCTTTCTCATCTTTGCAAAGTCACCTGAAGAGTCACTGGTAAAGCAGCCTCTCTCTTGCAATAGCCGAGAAGTGGATGGTGCGAGTGAATCAGAGCAGGTGATATGTTACGCCAACCTCAGAACTTTGCTCGTCTGTCCTGGTTCCTTTGTACCATCTACTTATTGGATATTCCAGGACGACTTGCCGTGCCCTGGAGTACTTCCCTAGCCTTTAAATCCTGACTTTTTTTCTTTATTTTTTTTGCGGTACGCGGGCCTCTCCCTGCTGTGGCCTCTCCCGTTGCGGAGCACAGGCTCCGGACGCGCAGGCTCAGCGGCCATGGCTCACGGGCCCAGCCGCTCCGCGGCACGTGGGATCCTCCCGGACCGGGGCACGAATCCACGTCCCCTGCATCGGCAGGTGGACTCCCAACCACTGCGCCACCAGGGAAGCCCCTGACTTTTTTCTTTTCATGCTCATCTCAGCATTCACAAAGTCTCTTTCCAGTAGAAGGGAACTACGGAACAGTCTATGAAGTCAAGCCTATCCTGTAACAGGAGGATGAGAAGCAGGACTGTTGGCGCTATAGGAAAGCCTGGCAATTGTCACAGGGGCCCAAAATCTTGGGCTAAAGGGAAGGACTCAGGAAACGAAAACCAAGTCCACAGAACGGAAGTAGCAGCTAGCAATTAACTGTGAGCAAGAGGTCTGCTAGCTGCTTTCCACGGAGTATTTCTAATTCTTCCAGAACTGGATAAAGGGTAGTTTACATTTGAATAAAACTGAAGTTCAGAGAGGTTCAGTATCTTTCCCAAGCTCACAGAACTAGTAATTGTTGGAGCTGGGAATCTAACCAAGTCAATCTGATTAAAAAGCCTACATTCTAAGTAGTACGTTATGCTGCTTCTAGATAACTCTAGTGGGCCCAAGGCTTTTGCACAATAAAGAAGGCAAAAATAGTTATTGGAACTAGGATGGGAAGTCCTAACAAGAGTGGGTTAATGATGAGCGAGGGCCTGGTAAGTTTTGAGCGATTCCCCTGAGGTCACGGGGAGGGGGGAATGGGTCTCACATCGGAGGTGGAGTTGCGTTGGCAGGTCTGGCTTAAATGGTCTCCCAGAATCTTGGCAAATGGAGGAATTACTGAGTAGGGAACCAGGCAGCTAATTACACATCATAAATAGGAAGAAGGTTGTCCAGTCAGGCTATTTAGGTGTGCTTTGGTCTTGGTGCCTGGCTACGATACGGGGGAAACAATGTTTCTCTCTTGAATATCTTGGGGTCAGGGACGGATTCAGGTACAGGAGAGAACAAAGCCTAATTTCCCTG
This sequence comes from Lagenorhynchus albirostris, assembly GCF_949774975.1. Lineage (NCBI taxonomy): Eukaryota > Metazoa > Chordata > Mammalia > Artiodactyla > Delphinidae > Lagenorhynchus > Lagenorhynchus albirostris. Next base: position 34,286,653 of record NC_083115.1, on the reverse strand, counting down.
GCTTTAATTCTTTTGTACACTTGAAATACCTTAGTTTCTCCTTATTAGCAAGTCTTAAAAATGAATTCCTGGGCTTCCCTGGTGGCGCAGTGGTTGAGAGTCCGCCTGCGAATGCAGGGGACGCGGGTTCGTGCCCCGGTCCGGGAGGAGCCCACATGCCGCAGAGCGGCTGGGCCCGTGAGCCATGGCCCTGAGCCTGCGCGTCCGGAGCCTGTGCTCCGCGACGGGAGAGGCCACAGCAGTGAGAGGCCCGCGTACCGCCAAAAAAAAAAAAAAAAAAAGAATTCCTATTGAATTCGGGGAGTCTTACTGTTTCTCTTTTACAGGTAAACGATCTGAGGAACTGCAGGTCATGACTTATGCTGTATTACGTGCTACATTTCTACCACAGCCTGTACCCAAATCCCCAGCAAGGCATCCTTTGGGCTGTGGATTATCTCAGGGAGATGCTCCATCTCTGATTTCACCTCCATGCTCTTGGCAAACACGCATCAATTCCATTTATCTCCTGCCTGGCATTTGGATATGGCCTTTCATGAAATGAAAGAGATCTTCAACAGAGAGCCCTAGGCACCTGTGCTCCCCTTGTGAGGACAGGAGGACAGGGCTAACCTCATGAGATTAGATAGAAACCTTCATCTTGATGACACTCCACGGACATTAAGCAAGCGTCCATATGCACACACTCGCCAGTCTCAGTTGGGGGGTCCACGTTTTTCATCTCACTTGAAAGGCATCCCCCTCGCACAGGCAGCCTCCAACTCACCTACCAAGGTCTGAATTGCAAAATAACCCATCAAGGTAAATAGCCACTGCCACCTTTGCTCCACATGACACAAATAAAGACCAGCTATTTAGAAATCAGATGGAGATGCTGGACAATTCATGATGTTTGAAGGGGACCAAGTGCAAACAATTTGAAAAGTATGGTAAGGCTGATGTACGCAGCAAGTGTGACTCACCTCTAACATTATCCTCAGCCTCTCCCCTAAATCTATACCTGTCCTTATGCTATATTTTTTATTTTGCTACCATAATGGCTAAAATTCTATCACAAATTATTTCTGTGCATCAAAATTTACTGGTTGCAAAGGAGACTTACAGGACCATCAGTCATCCATTCACTGTATGTTATCCCACCAAAATCCAGTCCTCAGAAGAGCTAGTCCAAACTGGCCCGGCCCCAAGTCTTCCCTCTGAGTCAACACCACCACCAGAAACCTGCTTTTCAGACTACAAAATCTGGTGGCCATGTTTGACCCTATATCCAAGGCATCTCCAAGTACGGCCGATCCCTGTTCATTCTTCCCCCACATACACCCAAACCTGAACACTTCTCTGAAGTACCACTGGAATAACCTTGACCTAAGTCACAGTTGTCTCCCAGCCTGACTTTCGACTTTTCCACCCCCTTCTGAGCCACCTTCCCTTAGAGTCCATTCTCCACTCAGCAGACAGAATGATGGGGAAGAAAAGGGAATCGAATCAAGTCAGCATCTCTTCCCCAAAAACACTCCCATGGCGACCAGGGCTCCTATCCCCACCGGGCTGCCACCACTTTCCCCCTTTGACTCGCTGCTCCAGCTGTACTGGCTTTTCTCTTTTCTTGTCTTAAAACTGATAAGCTCTTCCGCCTCTCAGAGTCTCTGTGCTTGATGTGTTCTGCTTGTAAGCCCCTCCCCCAAGTCTTAGACGATGTCTCCCTTCATCACTCAGTCTCAGCTCAAGTCTACCTCTGTGGGAAGTTTTCCTAACTCTACCAGTTAAAGTGGATTCCCTCCTTCCCCTGCAACTCTCCCTACCTCCACCAGTCACCTCGCCCTTTCCTTTTCTTCATGACTCTGACCACTCACTATTGGCTTATCTGTTTCTATGTGTCTTTCTTCCCACGGGAGAAGGTAAACTTGAAGGCAGGAATCTTGTGTTTTCATTACAGTGGTTTCTTCAGTGGAAGCTGGCATATAGTAGGTGCTCAATAAACAGTGCTCATCCACCAGCACATTGCGTTCGTCTGAACACCCAGCTGTGGTCAACTGCTGTGGGTGATGGAGTTCTCGCCTGAGGAAGAACGGAGCCCACTTTTGGGTCTGGAGCTCTTAAGGGAGGAGAGGAAGGTCAGTGAGGTGTCACCGTAGGGACTAAACACTGTATTCATCTACAGAGCCATTTGGGACCTGCTAGAAGAGACAGAAGCTTCCTCCTGTAATCCTACTTATTTTAAAACCTGGGCAATATCTGAGCTAAGGATGAAGGATCTGGTTTGAATCCTGAAATAGATGACTATTTCTTCATCTATAAAGTGGGCATAATTATGCTATCTATCTCATAGGATTGTAAATGGTATAAAACACTCAACACAGAGGCTAATTTATAGCAAATGCTCAATGAAGAAAACTCCCTCCTATACCCTTCCCCCTCCCCCATCCCACAAAGAGATGATTACTTTTAGAATTCAATTATATTCAGGGTTAATTAAGCTTAGAACCACCATTTAAAGTAGTTTCTACGGGAAATTATATACCTAAACAACCAACTCCCATATAAATGCCTTTTGGAATACAACCTGGTTGCGCTTTGAGAATTACTTGTCATGAAAAGTATCTGTGCTTGCATTTTGTTACCAAGATGCTTCTATGTAGACATTTTCTCAGGGTCCTATTTTTCCAGCACTCATTCCACGCTTAATGAACAACTGACTTAAAGCGAATGTTCACTGTACAAATGGGACAAACGCAGATGTGTAATTCATTCTATTTTTCTTAGAAACAAGAAACTAAATATAAACAAGAGTAATTCAAGCCTGATGAAGAGTAATCACTATGCTTTATAATACAAAGGAAACAAAAGGAATACAGAAGAACTTGTTACATTCGAATTGTATCTGAAAGGCTTATGTGATAGGCTGTGAAGGACCATTACATCCTAATTTATTCTAGTTTCTGTTATTTACTCTGTTTTTCGTTAGTGAGATGTTCTTGCCTGTGAAAGCCGCTTTAATCTTGGAGATGAACAGTTAAATAGGATGAAGCATGCAATTAAGTTTTTCCTTTTTACAATTTTGATTTCTTAATTATTTCTTTTAGTTACAAGAAAATGTTCAATGTATAGGTCTTATCAATACAACTATTGGCTGCCTCAAGAGAACAATTCAAGCTATACAGAGTATAAACTGAGTTTACCAAAACACAAAGCAGAAACAAAAACACAAAAACCGACAGAAGCTGTTTTCTCAGGAAGCTTCTAAACTATTCTGTAATACTATTCAGAGAGCATGTCTTTTTGTTGACAGACATATGCTTGAAGAAATATGTTTCCTTATGTTGAGAATAAAATAATATATGTATACCACATGACATTTAAAATAATTACGTTCTAACAAAATTCTTATTGTATTTCCTTCCTATTCAGAGGTATCTGAAGAATTTAACTTCTTCCTTGATTATCTCTTCCACCACCCAACTTGCACTCTTTACATGGGAAGTTTCCTGAAAGAAACTACTGTGAACTAACCTAATAATTATTTTATTGCTTACTGTAACACAATGTACTTTTGATTTTAAGGAGGTCCTATGATTTTATTACAATCTTACAATTGTACAACTGCAGGGTTTTACATAGTTTATTTCATGATGACAGCATAAACATATTTAAAAATCGAAACATAAAGTAAGAACAGAAGATGATTGTGTGACTAGAATGAATACCTTTCATGATATAAAGACATAAAACTTGGAGCTAAATCTATTTGTCAAAGGGAGAAAAAAAGCAAACCCACTCTTAATATTTCTCCTAAGTTCTCTAAGTTTCATCTGGGGACTCTGCTGAACCTTCTAAATTACTTATATATATAAAAAAATTCAGTCCTCAGAGAGCCAACAGGGAAAATTTTTAATTATATGTTTTGCTCTTTGCATATATGTAATTAGTTTTCTTTATAGCAGTTCAGTTAGAAAATTTTACAGATAAGTAATAACAATAACATTATTGTACTAGATCAACTTTAAATAAATGTCTTTCAAATGTGTGGCATGAGACATGGCGAGGTATAGGAAATAAAAGAGTTTCCTATTTTGAACGCCTCCTATAGCTTAAATGCAAAACACGGGTATAGATTCATGGTAATTCTCACGACTGCTTTGAGGAGTCACAAATGACTGTTTCTGAAATCAGTTCATTAATTTATCTAATTTATTATGTCCATCCAGAAATGCCTTCCACAGCAGAAACAGCAAAGCTGTTCTCTCATATTTAACTACTAATTAATTAGCAAGACTTCAAGTTGCTCACTATTACTAGAACAGTAATATAGTTTTTATGTCCAATAAGCTACAACATCTAATATTTCGAAGAAGGATGCTATTTAAGTGGGTAAGTCCAAGATTATCACAAAGTATACTGACCCTTTAATAGCAACAACATAATGAGCCAAGTTAGCATCTGTACCTCCCAAATAAAAACGTAACATCAACATGCCTATTAACAAAATGAGAAAAAAACTAATTAAAGCAAATTAGCCTAATGTGCACAGGCTGGATAAGACAGATTACTTCTAAAAATCGAAGAAGTTAATGGTACCCATATGGGATATGTTTTTGGCATTTTTCATATAAATTGGACAGTTTTAGAGGATAAATATGGTACAAAAGTCCTCACAGGCAATTATGTCTTTACAATGCTGGTGTCTGACATCATAAAAGTATAATTTTAATTGCTATTAATTGCATTAAGTCTAGTCTTATTGAATACTTAATGCCATCTCTGACAGTAGTACTAATTTATATACTTTAATGAAGCGTCATGGTAGAAGTCTGGAATTACAGAGCTACTAAAACTATGTCTTAAACAGTACATTTTATCCGTCAAGACGTACTAGATACAAAGGAACTTCATTGGATATTTTTTCTTTAAAAACATGTTTGCATTTCCCCTGCTTTTTCTGCGTGTGATAAAGCGATGTTGCCAGGGTTTTGTTTTTCTTTTTCTTTTTTCTGTAAGATAATTTTTGAAAAACGCTTCTAGTAATGTTTACTACACATTTAAAACAGCTGCTGACTCTCCAATGTGTCAGGTCTTGAAATATATCTGATAAAATACCCCAAATTATTAACTTGCAAAATTTACCTACCATAATTCCAGGCATCTGATCTTCAGAAGAAAGTAGTTATTTATAACATAAAAGGTGAAGAGACACAGAGTAAATAACAAATATCATAAAAGGCAGAAACATTTCTGAATAAAGCAACAAGATGGATAGCTCTATCAATATTACATTTATCAGCTGGCATTCGTAGTAATTCTAGTGCCACTGGTTACTGGAGGTCTCTACTGTTAGTGTGATTTGCATTATTAAATTATGAGAAATTCATTCATCTCAATCAGTGCTAGTCTCAATATTTGTGAATTAGTAATCTGCCTGGTTGCACTAATGGGAGAATGCATCCATTATTGCCTTTTCCATTTGTTTTCATGTTCATTGACTAAAAACATGCTATTTGAAATGGTAAAGACACCGTACATGAGAGAAATTGAGGGCAAGGGAAATCTTTGCTCTCAGATACTGAGACTTTTGGTAAACTCCAGCCTGTTATTTCTGCTCAGAAAGGCATGGTTAATAAAGTGAAGAGCACAAATGTCAGGTAAGATATGTCATGTACTTTCAGATGCCCTACCAATTTTTCCTATAATTAAAGGGATGAACACACACTGTTTAGTAATAATGAAGCTAGATCTCCTTTTGAGAAGTTTTTAAAGGTTTAGCAAAGTCAGTTCCAGCCTGTTGCCTTTTGGTAAAATATCTTTGCTCAAATTTCCCTAGGGATATCTAAGTAAAAGGCAGGATTGTGAGGGGCGGAAGGCTGAGAATTTTAGAAGTCTCCAGAAGTTTCAGTTTCCTTAAGTTCAGCATCCAGTGCCTGTGGAAAAGGGGTTGGGCTAAGACCTCTGGAAATAGACATCTGCCTTTCCATTACAGCAACAGCAGTAACTCCTTCAGTGCTGTGCTGTCCTTCGCCATCTGAGCCTAACTTCGAAGGCTATTTTAGAGTTTAGCCTCTTTATTCACTCTTTCACGCTGAGAGTATCAACCAATTAGTGCTACTTTATGTAATGAGACTGACACTGGTCCATAAGGAATTAGACTGACACCACCGACCCATTTTGCATGGGCCAATGAGTAGCCATGGGTTGGTGACAACTTTTGATCACACCTGCATTTGGGTTCAAACCAATTACTTAATGGCGAGAGCTTCCATACCACCTGATTAGGCCTGTGTGTCATTCGGGGACCCAGGTTAATTGAAACAACAACTAGGTGGAAAACTTTTTTTTTTTTTTTTTTTGCGGTACACGGGCCTCTCACTGCCGTGGCCTCTCCCATTGCCGGAGCACAGGCTCCGGACGCGCAGGCTCAGCCGCCATGGCTCACGGGCCCAGCCGCTCCGCTGCACGTGGGATCTTCCCGGACCGGGGCACGAACCCGTGTCCCCTGCATCGGCAGGCGGACTCTCAACCGCTGCGCCACCAGGGAAGCCCTAGGTGGAAACCTTTTACATAACTTATTTCCACTGCTGAAATGGAGAAGGCAAGCTAGTGCGAATCAATACTGACGCGCGGAGGGAAGGCTCCTGTTCTCTAGAAAAAGAGGAAAAGGATCGGTCTACACCGAAAGATGGGGAGGAAGTAGCGTCCTGATATTTTTGAGAAGAAATTAGAGGAGGAGTTTTTCTTTTTCTTATGGGAAAAAATATTTTGTAGAATAGTTCATTTAATGTGTATGTCCTTTTGCCTTAAAATCATTTCCTAATTATGAAAGCAATTCATGCTAAAGGCTGCATTCTTAAGAATACAGAAAAGCCTCCCCTAATCACTTATAACCCCACCACAGAGGTAACAAATTATCGTTAATAGTTAGCTGAATATCCTTCTCGTTTCTTTTATTTGCATGTGCTTCTACCTCATGGAATCGGTCACTTTCTGCTGCTCTGTTGTCTGCTTAGAAAATATTTTGGGAAGCTTTTTTTTTTTTTTTTTTTTAATCAATAATGCAATCCCATGGTTCGGGCATTTTGCTTTTCTTCTTCTCTTCCTTTCTTTCTTTCAAATTGTCTGATTGGCTCTCTAAGGCAAGGAGGCAAGGAGTAGTGCGGTTGAATATCGATGTTTATTTATTACTACTAGTTTTGAATTTTCGGGTGCCTTTAGTTGTAAACTTCAGGGAGTAGGCTGTGCATGGGCTTCTGTCAGCAGTAGCAATCTATTGACAATGGCTCCTTGCCTGCTGGCTTACGATTATACAAAGGGAAAATCCAGTTCAGTGGGATTTTATACGCAATTCTCCCCTGTGGCTTTAGAGTGGCTCTATGTCACTGCTGTAGAATCAAATATCTTGACTCTAGGACGGTCATCTTTTCAGGTTCAAAGACATATGGCTCTGGTTTCTGTAATCTGTTGGCTGGAATGTGGTGTTCGTCTATGAGATCTGATTGAGGATACCGGATTGCTATTCAAGGAATTAAAAAAAATAACTTAAGTCAGGGGAACTCAGAATGAGATACAAATTCTAAGAAGATTTCGAAGATTTCTAAGAATATATAAGCATATTTACTTGTATGCATGTGGTTATTCATGGTCACTCTGAACTTGCTTACTTGTATTGTTTCAGTGGGTCCAGGCTGTACATCCAAGAATCCTTAGATTTCCTTATTATTTATAATGTATGATGAGCTTGGATGAAGCTTAAAGAACACACTTTAAAAGTATCTTTAATAGAATATGCACTTTTACAGAGGAAATATGTACCAGCTTAGAAGAACCAGCCTTTTTGTAGCTGTTTACCACTATGCACTGCACACTAAAGAAGATACTTGCGTGTGTGATAAGCCAAGGTTAGCCCTGATTAGACTCCGAAAATGCTGATAATTTGGCAATGAATTATTTTTATATGTACCGTAAAGCAGAAATACTCTTACGTGTGACTCAGCTTAGTTTTAGCAAGTATATTGCTGTCTGAAACTAATACTACTCTATTTCTTGTAAATAATATTTATCTGTGCATCACATTATATTTAATTAAGTCTGACCTGTTTGTCAATTTTTCCAATCACTTATTTGTCGATTTTTTTCAGATGTAAGCATCACAAGGTAGCTCTTGGTGGGACAGATCTCTTCCTCAGAACATTTTGCCAGGCTGACGCCAATAGCTGCACGCAGGAGACTGAGAATTGCTGATGACCTAGATCGCTAACGTGAGGTGGCTACGATGTCGTAATCCTCTCATTTACGGGCACAGACAGCCACTTTGACTTAACATTAATTGTTTCACATCAACAGTCATCTAAAACTTAGGAAAAACTAAAAGAAAGAAAGACGATTAAACTGAGATGTCATAAGTGATTTTAAGATGCAAGCATATTACTGGGATATTGGCATCATCCTTTTGGAAACTCTTAGTTTGTTTATCTCTTTATCTATTTATTTATTGGCCGCACTGTGTGGCATGTGGGACCTCAGTTCCCTGGCCAGGGATCAAACCCGCGCCCCCAGGAGGGGAAGCACGGAGTCTTAACCACTAGGCCACCAGGAAAGTCCTGAAAACTCTTAGTTTAGGTAGCTTTATAGATATGCTAAAGAAAATTTCTAAAGATTTTTCAGCAGCTTGTAAACCAGTATTTATAAACCAGCTTGAAAAGCAATCCATACTTCCTATTAGGTACTTTATTCTTACTATTTCACTCTTTACACCTAGGCTGAGAGATATACCGTTTGGCCAACAGCTGAAGTGAGCTCTCCTCCAAACACAGTTTCCAGGAAAACACCATCCGCACTCTTCTTCCCTTTCTTTTTGTGCCTCAGGACGCAGAGCTGTTCCCTTTGGGTTTCAGGACAGGTGCATTTCCTTGGAAATTGTATTCTTGGCGCAGAGCCCAGCACTTCTCAATGAGTCTTTTCACTCTGATCTCCTTGAGCACATGAAGAGTTCCCCATAAATGCCACTAAATTAATAAACAAATGAATGGGACGTGTGGGTCTTAACGTCAGGACTTGGGATTTAGAATCTCAGAAAAGAAGGTGAGGCAAAGATGTCCTAATCACTAAAGGGGCGCCCCATTGGGCAGGAGGTGAGAAAACATGAAGTGTCCGGTCACAGGATGCTGATAGATTTGGGGCAGGGAGAGGTGTCTCTGGTACTTCGAATCAGTACTGATCAACTCTTCCCAAGTTCCTCAAGAGAGGGCACTATAAAAAACATGAGCAGACTGCCTTTCGGGTGTCTAACAAGTAACTATATCCATGGCAGTGAAAGCAGAGCTGTGTGACCTTGGGCAAGTTAGTTAGCACATCTGTATTTCAGTTCCTTCGTAAGCCGGGAGTGGTTAGGGTACCATTTTAGAAGGAGATTGTGAGATTTAAGTGAATAATTTCATGCAAAATATCTAGAAGAGTGCTTGGTACATAATCTGGTTCAATTAATGTTAGATATTACTATTATTATTCCATCATCATCATCATCTACCACGAGAGAAATGGTGGAATAAAGACAACTGTACTGTTCCCGGCTTGCACTCTCGCCAGCTGGTCTTTGCAGACAGCGTTAGGCAAAGGCAGAGGAAGCGGGAAGAGCTGCTGCCAATGAAGGGAGGCCCCGAGTGGGTGAGCAACCGCAGCTGAGTGGGAGATCAGCAGAAGTGGTGGGTAAGGGGTTGCTAGGAGAGGAGGAGGATTAAAAACGCGGAGAGAACCAGGCTATGATAATGGCGGCACAGCAGGAAATACGATACAGGCAAAATAAAGCAAAAGGAATTAGAGAACATTAGGAAGTTCAAGAAGTAAAAAGATACGATAGTGAAGGAAGGCGTGCGATGAAATGAGATAGGGAGGCTGCAGAGATACCCAGGGCGTGAGGACGAGAAGCAAGGGAGAGATCCTGTTTCTTTTGGAAACTGGGCCGGGAGTTTTCATTTCTTTTGACTCTCATTTCATAAAAGTCCATTTCCTTGTTTAACCCCCTACCCCATTTAATTACCAAGCTACCCATGTTTCCACTTCTAGCTCGCCCCGTCTTCCTCCAGCTCGTCATGCTTCTCTATGTCTCTCCAGTGACATCACTGTGCTTGCCTCCCATGTCTGTGCATCAGTGTCTCACCCCGGGAGCTCATCCTTCTGCCCTTATGACATTTGCTGGAACGCTGTCACTCATCCAGAGAAGAAAGATTTTTTTTTTTTTTTTGCTCAGCACCATTAAGCCAAAGGAAACTGGAAATGTGTACTTCAGCTATGACATTTTCCTTATGCTGTTGTCTGACAGAAATTTAGAAAAATAACTAAACCAAAAGGCGATTCCGTCGGAGTTCTGCGCTTTAAATGGCATGCTGAAGGACTGCAGTGTATGCGTACGTACAGAGCGGGTTTCTCGTTCTGCAGGTTCCATTGTAACCGGTGGCCGAGTGGATCCAGCGAATAATGGTCAAGGCTGCGTGAAAGGATTGTCAACCAGAGAAACTGGGAAGCACGACTTCTTGGAATTTGTATCAAACTGAGAGAAAGACTGTTCAGCGCCACGGTCAGGTGTAGTGCACGTTGTAGTGTAGTGTAGTGTAGCACGTGTAGTGCACGTTGCCGGGGGGGAGCAGCCTTTTATGCCTCCCTCAGGGGCTCCGGCTGGTCATGCTTCCCATCGGATTCCCTTACACAACTGCAAAGGTAGCTTTGTTCACATTTCCTGATTGCCAGGGGCTTGGGACGATGCAAAGAGCAGGACATTTGGAGTCAGACAGCCTAGATTCCAATCCCATCTTTGCCACGTACTAACTCTGTGACCTTGGGAAGAGAACAGATGGGGACATGGCCAGAGGAGTAGACTGAGGTCAAGAGCAAAACAGAAGATACTAGAAGGGAGCCAGGTTTAGGCCAGAATTTGATGAGTTTCGTTTTGAGATGAGTTGGTTTTGAAATTCTGTTGCGACTTCAAGGAAGATACGTTATAAACGGAGATATAAATTTAGGGGATTTATAAGCATTGTAAAAACTTTGGAAGAAAATAACATATATTCATTCTCCCATCATTACACGTAACTGCGATTCATATGTTGAATTTCTTTATAGATCTATTCAAGTTTTCCCACTAAATGCTACGTAATTAACACATGCCTGTGTCTATAGATGTATGTTATCATTTAATGGCTGCATATAATTTCCTATGTTCCCTATTAATCCTGGCGATTTTGGAGCTCTAAGTACGATTCCCAAGAAAACATACAGAGGGAGGACATAGGTGACAGGAGAAAGGAGAGGCACAGTGGCAGAGGGTGGGAAGAAGATGTGTTTGGAACAAGACGGAAAGCAAACATGCCACGGTGTTTGTTGTAGATCTGGACCAATGGAAGTTTGGAGTGTACTGGAGAGCTGTCATGGTGACTCACACCAAAGCAAACCTGCACTGCATTTTGAGAGGAGAATGTTGTTAATGGTCTTCAGAAAACAGACGAGGTTGGGGTTAGGAACAAATGAGCTCCTAGAGATGCTGACAGCCAGAGAACAGAGCTGCAACCCTTGGAAGAGGCCAAACTTGCCAGAGAAGTGGGATACAGACGAGGCAACCAAGTGGGGGGTGCAGGATAGAGAAGGTCAAAGATGCACAAAGCAAAGTTGGACTCTGAAAGCACTGGGGACATCGTGTCCTTCAGGAGAGAAAGGAAGGAGAAGTGAGCTGAAATGAAGACTTCTGAAGTGCTGAAGAGGAAAGATGAAGAAAATGCGCTGCCTTATCTTGTCAGTGGACAGAAGAGGCTGACAGAGATTAGGTGAGTGGAAGAGCCGCTCTGGAACATGCTTTAGGCAGTCAACAGAAATCCACACCAGCGATCATCCAGCCAATCAGAGTCCTAATAGGATAATGGGAATCCGTAGCTCACTGAATTGCTGCATTTTGACCCTGGCTAGTGGGTCTTGCCAAGTATTTAGGTGGAGCCAGAACCCTGGGCTCTGTCCTAGACTGAGGCATGTGAAAAACGCATAAAGGAGGAAAGCAGGTAATTAGAGGCAGGTGAAGAAAGAGAAGAGGAGACCTTAACTAGAAGAGCAATGGAAAAGTATTGAATTATAGGCTGCACTTGCTTTCAAAACAACCACGATATCACACTCAAAAGCTGTAAAGTAGATAAACGATGGAGTGTTAGTCACATTATAAAAAGAGTCTTTATGTTACGAAAAAACCCACCCCGGCTTCTCTCTGATGCTCATTGTTTATTTAAAATACAATTTGCCTGAAAAATATCAATCTGCAAGCATTTTCCCGAGGCACACTTATCCGAAGTGAGGTTTACTCCCATTGTTCTGCTTATGCGGAAATTAAAGCAAGGGTGGGTCGTGCAAAGATGTAGGACTCAGTACATCATCAGTTTCCTTGCAGGTTCTGCGGATGTGGTTTTCCTTGAGCTGTTTAAGCCCTGATCTGTTCCCTTCATTCATGAAACCAAGAGAATAATCTCTGCCTGTGTCAGAGATGGCGATTATTTTACCTAGTGAGGATTAATGACCTGATTATCAGAGAAGCAGTCTCAGCTACTTGCAGATTAAAAAGTACGTGTCCCGAGATCCCTATATTAGTTCATTGTTTTTCCTCCATGGAAACCTTAGCTGATTTGCTCCAATAAAGGCTTGGGATGTTTCCAGCGGGTATGTGATGTACTAGGGGTACAGAATTTTATAACATGTTGGATTTTTTTTTTTTTAAATCCCCTGCCCACCTCCTGGATTTTTTTTCTTTTATGAATGCTACCATGTCAAATGATGCAATTATAAAAATTCTTTTACTATAATGAAACATTTTCAAAGCAGCAAAGTACATATTTTATGTATTAAGATATTGCTACACTTGTGAGAGAAATGAGCTACAATATGGGTGAAAAATCAAGACACATAAGAATGAATGAGCATTTCCCTTTTCTTTTTTTTTTTTAAAGATTGTATCTGATGTCTTCCCATTAGCAGCAGTCACTATTGGCTAGTGCAACAACTGTAGAGTGATCTTTTTTCCCCCCCAGCATAATTCCATTTCTCTGTTCTGTTTATAAGGCTTCTCCCTAATCGCCTCTCTAGTGAATTATTTTTACTTTCACACAGCAGTGTACACATTTAGAGTCAAAATTCTTTCTTTCTTTTAAAGGCACCCACACACCGCTTTTTTTGTTTTTTTTAAACAGAAAGCAAGCCACAAAAAGCCTTCGAGGTTCTGGCATTTCTTATAAAATATATAAAATATATAGTGCATTAATGTCACAGTAATGCCAAATATTGTTACTCCATAATTTACCAGAGATTACTTAGCTTTAGAACCTGCTACTCTGAGCCTTTTGTCTTTGGCTTAATGGGCAAATAATATACAGTTTATAATCCTTTGCAAAAGGTTTTTTCAAATACACAGTAAACTGGAACACACATACACACATAATGTGAGTAAATAATGCTGAATTCATGATTCAAAGCAAGCTAGAACAACTGTCAAGAATTCTAGAAAGGAAGAAGAAAGTCACTTTTCTTTCTTTATGCAAATTTCTAAAAATCCATAAAACAGAAAATACCAACATTCCTGCCCTTATTTACTGTAAGGAGTTATTATAGGCATACATTTTCTATAAGTTGCTTTGGATTTCATGGTCAAAGGAACATGCAGATATGATATATGCTCCAATAATTTTGGTGCATACATTTGTTTACTTGTGTGTGTATTAAATACAACATGTGAGGAGTAGGATGAGTCCAAAGGAGAGAATGGTGGCCCAAGGGCTGTCAGGACTGAAGTGGTGCCGTGTAACTGCTCTGAGATCAGAGGAAAATGCAAAGAACCGAGGAGGTTTAAAGACACTCCAGGCAGCTTTAGGAGTCCCTTAGCGAAGGGACGGAGAGAGAAGTGGGAGAGGGAAGAACGAAAGCAACGGGGCGTGTCATTCCATCACCAAAAAGGCAGAGTCACACTTAAAATATATGTGAGAATTCATACCCATAAACACTATGATAATCAGAGTGAAAAAATTATTTCTCTTTTTAAGAAGGGAAGGTCAAGGGCGCATCTTATCAGGTTTTAAAAACACTCTGCTGTTGTTTTATGACTGCACAGATACAGAGTACAAAGATTTAGGATTTTGAGAAGAGCTCATTATATTAAAACTGAATTCAGCTGTGTCGTATTTCTGTGTCACTGTTTTTCTCGAGTAGATATAAAGAATACACAGTATTTTAGCTGGGAAAAAATCAGTCCCAGCGGATACAGACTAGTACGTGGAAACAGAATATTATGTAGGAAATACAGTTGATACATAACAGAAAATGGTTGAAAAAATGGAATCTTCTAACATTACCTCTGCTTACGTTCGTAACTGTACTTAGTAACTCTTTTGAAAAGGTCGAGTAAACTTTGACCTAAATAGGGGAGCAAAATTTAATAAGGAACCATATGACTTAGCAACCCCAGAGGTTCTGATGAAATGGATACAATATTAATAAGGAACTATATGACTTAGCAACCCCAGAGGTTCTAAGCAAATGGATACAATATTAATAAGGAACTATATGACTTAGCAACCCCAGAGGTTCTGATGAAATGGATACAATATTAATAAGGAACTATATGGCTTAGCAACCCCAGAGGTTCTAAGCAAATGGATACAGTATTAATAAAAATGACCACATATTTCTGTTGCTGAGATAGAAGATGTTGATTGTGGACATAACCACTTGAGATGTATAAGCAATTATATACAGAGTTCAGTCATTCTGGGAAAGGATACGATGATGTTGGCAGGTAAAAGCTATCTCGCATGTGTGTCCTATTCAATCTTGAATTCTACGTGTAATTGTTTTATCGGTATCCCTACCTTAGGTCACAAGTTCTTTTTGTGTAAGATCTCCGTCTCTTCCTATAACGTACTGTCTGCGGTGCTGAGCATATAACATGCAGAAGGAATTAAAAGAAAATTTAATACCTACTCAGGTGCTTCTGTAGACATTTGAGTACCCCTGAACATGTATACTGACACACTAGCTGAGAATAACTTGGCATTGATTCATGTGCTAATGGCTTCCTATTCTTCTATTCTTTATTAAACAGCATTGTGCTAAAGCGTTCTGGCATGCTGAGACGTAAAATACAAACATTTGTACAAATCTACCGAATGACCTCTTCCAGAGCGGACATAAAGACTGTTCCCAAATCTACTAGTTTCTCGGTATCCCTCCCACACTATAAACCCCAAATCTTCGGGTAACAAAGGTAAAATTAAAATAAAGTAGTTTGCTTTGGCAAATCAAAGACTCTCCGTTTATTTTCTGCAACAGTCTTTCCTTTCAGGACTCGGAAAACAGATTACCAAAGGAAAATGTGGCAGTAGGTGCATAGTTTTTAAATGCAAGAAATTGTTCCCCAGAACTTTTCAATAAGAGAAAGCATGTGACCTCCTTTCTGGGAGACCCACAGTACAGTAAACAATTGAATCCATATTCAGCCAGATGCTTCCAGTGTGTAAATTACTCCCAGGGTAAAGGTTAGGCACGTCTGGAGCTGCGTTAACTCTTTCGGGCTTCGCGTATGCAATTTAGTAAATTACTGCTGCCTGTACTTAATGGTGCTCCAGGGACCGAAAAAGATTAATGTAGCTACAGAAGTGCCTAAGCTACCCTCGGGGAGAGCATCTGACTGAATGGAAGGGGCTCGTGTCTAATCATCCTGTGTAAAAGGAGGTATTCTTTAAAGCTACCTTCATTTGCAATACTGCACATTCCCTCCCCAAAACGTATAGTATGCTAAGAAACCTGGGATTTCTTTTTTCCTATTGGAGACAAGGTTTATTTTTGGAAAAGTTTTCACTGACCCTTTTCTCTGTAAAAAAAAAAATCACAGAAGCTATTATTTCTTGTTCAAAGAGGTCTTTTTGTCATTTTGGTGCAGTTGATTTCATTCTGCTTAATCGCTTCTCTGAAATTCCCTCCCCTGAAATCATCCCTTACTGCTTTTCCTATCACTTCTTCGATAGCCATCGTCTTTCTTTCCTATTGTTTTCCCTTCTAGCCCCACTGATATTTATTACGGACCCCAGCTTGGCTTCCTCCCGCCATCCATACCCACAGGGCTTGTTCGATCTCTTCCAGGTTCACGGTCTCGTGTGGGTGGGACCTGCTCCTTCAGACAAATGTCCACTTCCCCCTTTACACCTACCATCTCAAATTCGAGTCTGTGGGTTATCTGAAATGGGGTGTCACACCACCAGTTAGGGATGTAATGAAAACATATGGAGCCCATCTCTTGGATCAACTCACTACATCTTTTCTTCTCTAGCCACAGGGCATCTGTCAGCAGCCTGGAGCAGTTACCACCCTGATAATAATACGAAACCTTTCCTTTCCGCATAAAGCCAGCTGGTCTAGGATGTGCTACCTCTTTTTCACTGTGTTTTTTTTTTTTTTTTTATCCTTGTAATAGTCTCTTATGAATGCTCCCATTCCTTTTTATTCTGTGTCATTTTGGACCATTTTTATTAACTCCCTTTTTATGCCTGATGATAAATTCTCATTTTGCTTACCCATTTTTCCAAAAACCTACCAAAGTCCAGCTTCCACCTGACTAAATGGAAGTACTTTAGTACTCTTCTTTTCTATTGTATTTTGATGAAAAACTTGTTTCTCTACACAGAATTATATTCTTAAAAAAGCTAACATGATAGTCATATACCTACCTATGATCTTTTGTCTTTAATAACTCTATGTTTTGGTATTGATAGATTTGAATATTCATGTTGATTTGTGTTATTAAATTTTTAAAGTACAGCGATTATACCTGTTACATTTTAATAATAGTTATTCATTATATAGGTCCTCAAGTCCTTCTACTGAGCTTAAGGCTGTTTGAGGTACCCAAAAGCAAATAGGAGAGTCAAAATATGCCCAGAGTATTAACAGAAGCAATAAAATACCTAAATCAGTTTACCTAGGGAAGGGGTTGGTACTAAATGGTATATAGAGACTTTGAGGAAGACAGCCAAGCATATCAGCTCTAGTAATAAAAGAATACTTTATGAAAACATTTGGGGCTCGATGAGTGAGATTTGGAGAGACAGGGTAGAAGGAAGAGATCCTTAAAGATGATAAGACCCAGTCTGAAAAGAGGCATGGCAGTGCATGCTAGGGCACTGGGGCCATGGGCTGCCTCTTGTACAACGATGAGACACACTCAGTATCCATCCATTTTTATCTTGTTTCTCCATGTTTCTTGAAATAACCATCTAATGCTTAGTTCAGTAGATTTATTTTGAGTATACGTAATTCCTTAGAGGAGAAACAGTGTCGAAATTAAAAAACATAGGCATAAGTTTCAGGATTTTACAAAGATGAGAGCCCAAATCCAACACTGTCTTATATCGCAGTGAAGGAACTACCATTTTCATTTGTATTCTACTTATTGTTAAATAGCTAGTGGGTACTTTGGATTTAAAAATTAGAAATTAGATATCTGGAGCTGTGATTTTTAAGATTACAAGACAATGTAAGTAAGCTGATTTGGCCCAACTTTACCACACTTATTAAACATCCCAAATGGGATTATGGTACACGTATTATTAGGTCGAACGTACGAAATTGCCACAATTCAACCATTTTTGACTTCCTCCAAATGGGCACTTTCATGTGGCTCAATGCAGACACTGTAAATAAACACGTTTGGATATTAAACTATTTTACAGATGTAACTTTCTTCCAGCCCTAGCCTGGCTCTCCTTCCAGACCCTGATTTCCCAGGTGATACAGGACCCTGGAGGAGAGGTTTCAACGTGGGAGAGATGAGTTAACGTGAAGACAACCATGGCTTCCAAGGAGGCACGTGGGCCCCCAGGGGAGACCACCATCTATCCGAGAGAGAACTTCACCAACATACACAGATACCAAGTTACCCTGAGGATTAAAATATTGCCTTTGACATTGGGAAACTGAAGATCCCCCCCACGCCCATTTTTAACTACAAGACTTGGCCACCTTTGAGTGAAGCTGGTAAGACAGACCTGGGACCTCCAGGGAAAATGCCTTCTAGTTTGTTTGTGCCCGAGGCAACTTTCTTCAAGAAGAAGCTTTCAATCTGCCTGGCTTTTGTAAGTCCATTCTGGATCCCAGGTGGTAACTAGTGGACCAGCTATCCCCAGAGAACCCCAGCCATGGCCATCAGTAAACTCATCATGAGGTCTGTGTTGAAAATGGAAAAAGAAAAGAGGAGAAAGAGAGAGAGAGAACCGTTTCAGCTTGAATTCCAGACCTGTCATGTTCAGCTGTGTGCTATGAAGCAGATCAGTTGACATCTCCGAGCTACTTTTCTTAGAAGGTCTCACCCGCCATGTCTGCCTCACAGTGTAGGGCAGAGTGAGAGGAAAGGTGTGAGAGTGCTGTGTACGCTGTACGTTGTTCGGGGGCTTCGCCAATGCTGAGCATCATTACTTGCCCCAAAGCCTGACAGACAACACTGGTCCTCACACAAGCAGCTCTGGGCCCTCCAAACCCACACGTAAGCCCCAGGTTCTCCCTGCCTCAAGTCCTCTGTGTGCGAGAGAACTGCGGGGTTAGGGCAAAGCTCTTCCCACCCCACCCAGCTTTTCACTCTTTATATACTTTCCTTTTTCCTTTCCACGAAGTGCTTTACTTCAGCCATATTTTTTTGTTCTGCTTTAGAAAGCCAATAAGAATTAATCAATCAGTAATTGCATTGATGGGGAAAACTAATAAAAGCAGAACCATAACAGGACTTGAACTTTAATAACTTTGAAATATAAAGGGGAGACTTTATCCATGGGAATTTACAGATATTATTTGGTCGCCAGACAGCTTCCATATTTCTTCATTACTGCAATACAAACATAAGAAATACGGAGGAAAACACTCCATATAAGTGCTATAAATTTCGAGCTGAATTCCCTAGCCCATAACATGGTAGTCATCCAAGGAATTTTTTTTTTTATAAAATCAGGCTTAATTTAGTGTATATGTTGCTTCTTCAACAAAAAATGTGGAATAGCTAAGTTTAAGAAAATATTTGTGCTATTTCCCCTTTTACAATTAAGATAACTCTCAAATGTCTTTTTTTCTTTTAACTTGCTAAAGTAGTGTTCAGTTTTCAAAGTCTCCCTACACTCAGATATTAACTTTTGTAACCCTTCATTCACTGCGTTACTTCTCAAAGGTCTTCTTATGTCCTATTAAACAGAAAGAGGGACCAGGATTCAGGTTTCCCTCCTCTATTTCTGGTCCTTTATTTCTTACTTTCCTAGGTTTAGATATGAAGTGTCCTTTTGCTGCTTAATTCCCACCTGACCCCTCTGTACAGGCTTTCTGTTCTTCCTTTCCTTTTAAAAAGACAAATCGGTCAGTAAATTCCCTTTCTGTCTTTAAGAAAACCTGTCAAAATTGACCCTTCACTTCTGATCTAGCTCTTTCAAATCCTCGTTCTGCGAGAACTTGGGCATGTCGCTGGATTTCTCTAAACCTGGTTCCCTTCTTGTACGAAACAGTTCAAGGAGATGATGCCACAGGCCCTT
Organism: Lagenorhynchus albirostris; assembly: GCF_949774975.1. NCBI lineage: Eukaryota > Metazoa > Chordata > Mammalia > Artiodactyla > Delphinidae > Lagenorhynchus > Lagenorhynchus albirostris. The sequence goes on along the minus strand of NC_083115.1, from coordinate 34,267,091 downwards.
CTAGCCCTAAAAGTTTATGAGTCTATTTTCATCGGTTTCATTTTCTCTATCAGCTGCTTTAAAATGATTCATTCCCTCCACTACCGCTCCCTGTGATGATTCTTCCAGCCTTCACCTCTGTCAGCCACACTTACACATTTGTGAAAAGTACTTTATTCTCTTTGCTTTACTGCAGCTTCCTTTGGAATAACTGGGCTTCACCATCACTGGGAAAGGGCTCTCCTGCACGGCACTCGCTGTCCTTGACTCTCCTGGTGTCTCTGACGCTGAGCATTCTTAGTTCCAATCCTCTTCAACCAGGACCTTGAGAACATTACCTGTCCTAATTCTCTCTGATCACTTTTTTCAGCGTGAACTTTAAACAGATATTCCTGGGCATCCCACCCCGGATGGTAAGTCCAGAAGGAAAGGATCAGCTCTAGGAGAGACAGGTGAGAGAAATCTCTTTCTCTTTTAGCCACCCCGAAAAACCCACACCAGGTGCTCTATCTTCTGAGAAAGAGACCCTTTAGAGATGGCCGTTCCCACCCTAGACCCAGGTACCTTGGACCCACTGATGATTCTCTTTTATTGTTTTCACATTCATATGACACCTTATCCTCTCTAAACTTCATTTCCTATTTAGCAAAACAGCTTTAATGCAGCCTTTCAAAACTGTCTCTCCATTTTCTCCAAATGATCAATTCCCCTAATTAGATTAATTAATCGACACTCATGATCAGGGAAGAGTCACATTCACTGATCTGATAGAAATAGGCTAGGCTTTGAATACAGAACATCTTAGGTTCAAATCCTCTCTCTGCTTCTTTGGAGATGTGTGACTTGTAGCCAGTTTACTGAATTAACAGGTAAGGTAACAGGCCTTTTAAGGAACTTGAAAAACAATTCATTAATTTTTTGAGTCTGAATTTCTCTAACCCTTATAAAAACCCCAGCGGTGGATACTGCTTCCATTTAACAGTTGAGGAATCTGAGGCACAGAGAGGCAGAGCACCCTGCAGGAGATTTCAGAGCCAGTGATGGAGCAGAACGGGAATTTGCAGCCGAACCGTCGGGCTCACGCTCTACAGCAGAATTCCACTCTACCTCTAAGCAAACCTCTCTCTCAGCCTGAACTGGCTCGTCTGCACAGCTGAGGATGCCATTTTCTTCGTAGTGCTGCTGGAGGGATTGGGGATAACGTGTCCACAACACGGAACACAGCGTCTGTCCCATAACCGGCTTCCAGTCCAAGGCACGTGATGCCTCCCCTGTTTCCCGCTTTCGGCTCACCCCTTCTCAGTCATCGTTGCTAATTCCTTCTCTTCTCTCCTCTTTTAACTTTGAACAGGGCTTGGTCCTCGGCCCAGTCTTCATCTCATCCAGGATCACGACTTTACATCCTATCCATCTGTATAATGACAACTCCAAAATTTATCTTTAGCCCAGACTCATCTCCTGAGCTCTTCTTCATTTGATATAATTGCCTCCTTGACGTTACCACTTGATTTCCAATAAACATCTCAAAATGACTATATCCAAACCTGTTCCGCCTACAGCCTTCCACTTCTCCATTGGTGGCAATTCCATCTTTTCAGTCGTTTAGTGCAAAACTCTTGAATTTATCCTCAGTGTCAGGTGGAACTGTGTCTCCCCTCCGCCCCGCCCATCCGCCCACGATGTTGAAGTCCTAAATTCCTAGTACATGTCATTGTGACCTTATTCGGATGTGACGTCTCTGCAGGTGATCAAGTTAAAATGAGGTCATTGGGCCTCCCCGGTGGCGCAGTGGTTGAGAGTCCGCCTGCCGATGCAGGGGACACGGGTTCATGCCCCGGTCTGGGAAGATCCCACATGCCGCGGAGCGGCTGGGCCCGTGAGCCATGGCCGCTGAGCCTGCGCGTCCAGAGCCTGTGCTCCGCAATGGGAGAGGCCACAACAGTGAGAGGCCTGTGTACCGCAAAAAAAAAAAAAAAAAAAAAAAGAGGTCATTGGAGTGAGTCCTAATCCAATATCCTTATGCAAAGGCAGATTTGGACACAGAGAGACATGAGCAGACGGAAGACAGTGTGAAGACACAGGTCCACAGGTAGGATGCCATCTACAAGCCAGGGAATGCCTGAGGCCACCGGAAGCTTGGGGAGTCACGGGGAACAGATTCTCCCTCACAGCCAGCAGAAGGGACCGTCCCAGCCGACATCTTGCTGTCAGACTTGCAGCCTCCAGAGCTGTTGTTCGGGGTACCCAGTTTGCGACACTCTGTGACGGCAGCCCTAGGAAACGAGCACAGCCTCCAGCTTCCCTCTGTCTTAATGCCACATACAACCTTGCAGCACATCTCCTTGGTTCCACCCTCCACACGTATCCACAACTGGGTCCCTCAGCCCGTCTTTGCTACCACGGTGCCTGAATACCTCACCTCTCCCTGGAGCCCTGCAATGACCTCCTGCCTAATCTCCCGGCTCTTACCTTGGTCCTCTCCCTACCCATCTTCTCCAGAGGAGCCAGAGTGATACTCTTAGAACACAAGTGAGCTCGGGTCACTTGCCTGTGCTCAAAACCACCGGTGTTTTCCACTGATATTAATTTATTCCACTCAGAGTAAAGTGCCAAAGCCCTTACACGAGCTCATGAAGCCCTAGATGATCTGACTCCTCCCCCTTCCGCTGCTGCAGTCCCATCACTCCCCGTTCATCACGTGAACACACCACGCATGCTCCTGCCTCCTGCCCTCCAAGAGAACCTGACTCCGAGCTCCCAGCCATGCCCACGCTCCCAGGGCCAAGGACTGAGCCAAAGGCAGGAGTGTTGGAGCCAGGCCGTTCCTTCTGCGTCCTGACCCCTCTTGTGAGAGGTTTTGCTCACGGGCTTTCCGCGGGTCTGTCTGAAACCTGCTCAGAGCTGCAGGACAGTCTGAGGCTCTTGTGAGCCAATCCCTCCCTGTCTCCTTTCCCAGGAATCAGATCAGCACTGCGGCCCGAAGGTTCTCTCTCCTCCTCCTGTCTAGCCTCACTTCCATGCTTCACAGGCATCTCCCCCTTTGTTCTTCTGCTCTTTCCTCTTCCCGGAATGGTCCTCCAGTTACCGCCAGGCGGACTACATCCTCTCAAGCCTTAGCTCACACATTACCTTCTTAGCGAGGCACCCCCGACCTCCACGGAAAGAGCGTTCCGCCTCTGTCTTCCTTGCTCTCATGCTGTGGTTTCGTCCTACTTTTATGTTTTTTTTCAACTTGTCACTTTCTAACTTGCTATGATTTACTTATTACGTTTACGGTTTGTTTTCCATACCCTCCCGGAGAATGTGGGAATCTTCTCTTTCTTTTTTTTTCCGCTGATGTATCCCAGTACCTAGACCAGTGCTGGCAAATTAAAAACATTTTTAAGTTGATATATTCCAGTGATTTGCACATATGTTTAGAACCCTACTGCATATGTTGTAGGAGGCGGGATCTAAAAATAAATTGCTATTCTATCAGTTATGTCAGGCTCTTAATTTTGATGTTGTACCGTTACTGTTGATATTATCACGTACAACAGCCCAGATTGCCTTTCTTACAGTCCATTTACAGGTTTTGATTCCAGTTTGGTCCATAAAAATGTTACTCCACCTTGGTTACTAATGGACCGGATTTGTACCTCAAGGTCTACTTAACACATCCCCTCCAGTCAGAGAGGCCTTTTGGCAAAACTTCTCTTTTTTGTAGAGAGCAGGCGAATCAGTGAATGTGTACAATAATGTGCAATGAATATGAACCCCAATCCACAGGCTCAGTAAAGCACAGAAAACTGCATTTCCTTATTTTCCGTATATCAGCTTAGTTCTGAATTCAACACACGATATCCCTGCCGTCAGCAGGTTCAATCTTAGCCAAGACTGTGTTGAGGCCCTGGGTCTTACGATCGCAATAAGACGCTGGCGAGGTCCCTGCCATCACTGGGTACCCGTCTACGATATCAGCCCAGCCGCGTGGTCTTACGTTTCAGGTCTTTGTGACCTGGAATTGGAGAATTTTTAGGGAGACTGGAGTTCATTGTTAGAAGTTCAGCCTCCTTAAAAGGTCCAATCCGATCATTCTCTCTAGGATCTTTCTGGGGAACACAAACTAATATTTCAATGTTGACACTTTGATAATTTATTCTACTTCTAATGATGGAGTAACGAGTTTGCGTTCTTTATTTAGTTTAAAAACCAGTATAGTTTCTCTACAGCAGGTAGTTGAAGGAAAGGTGGAAAGCATCACAGACCTGGTTGGGGAAGCAGAGGCAGAGCAAGGATTCTGAGTAAGGAGTGCTCAGGAGTCTCCCCACGGTTCCTGGGTCACAGGAAATGGCTCGACGGGAGCAATGGAAGAAGAGGTGAGAAAGGGAAATTGGCAGGGGGTGAGTGACCTTGAGCGCCAGTCAGAAGAGGTTGGGTTGAATCATAGGCGATAAGAAAGCCCTGTAAATGCCAGGTGAGGAAAAGGGGACATGAGTGTCCTTGTGCTTCAGAAAGACCGACCCTGCACTGGGTGTGCTGTGCTGGCGTTGGTGAACCCAGCAGTGACTGAGATAATCCAGATGGAGGTGAGCACACCTCGAAGATAAAGGGCAGATGGGAGATACACGAGCAGACTGAGACAGGAAGGAGAAGGAAGGAGATTAGCATGAGTAACAAGGAGGCCGTGACCCTGGAAGGCCAGGGAAAGAGCGTTCCCAGATCCAGGCGTGGAGAGTGACATGTGGTGATGGCTTTGTCAGAGAATTGGTCCCTAAAGATGGGCACGTAGTACTTGTTACTATTATTACTGGTCTATGACCAAAGATTTTCTGATTTAAGCCAAGGAACTTATAAGCCACACATATTTGTAAAAAGTGAAAGAACTATACTGGTGGGAGAGACAGCAGCGCCCCTGCCCACACCCCTTCGGGCACTCGCTGTCCTGCACGGGCTCCTCACTGCACCTGCCCTCCCCGTCTGCCCGAGGGTGGTGCGTGGCTGCAGGGGTGCGGCAGGAAAATGGCAGGATGGGCCACAGTGCCGTGCAGTTGAGGCGTCTGGGGGAGCCTGAGCCAGTGGCAGAAGGGAAACGGTGGACGAAACACCGCAGCCTCCTTGCCCTCGGGTGGGACAGCTCTGGAATGTTCCATGCAGTCCCTTAGAGGTCCCCAGCAGGGCTCCTTGGAAGCCTCTTAAGGTCCCCAAGTTATCACCTCTTGATTGAACCTTCTGTTTCCCTCTTCCTTCCACCTCACTTTTCCATTTCCCTCCAAGGGCTTTCCGACATCCCTTTCCAACTAAACGACTCAAATCTTGCCTCAGGGACTGTTTCTAGGGAAACCCGAAACAAAAGACATCAGACAATTTCAAACATTACACACAGTACTTGTGACAACCAGGTGCCATTAGCCCAGAGCCCGGCTCCCCGCACCTCTCCTGGCCAGGCCCCATGCCCTCTGCTTTCCAAGACATTAGCCCCAGAATGTCTTAAGCCAGTTTTCCCCCAAACCGTCTCGTGTTTCTATCTGATAGCTCACTTTGCTTAGTACCGATTGCTTTTGTTACTGGTAGCAGGGTCCAAAGGAGGCCCTGACCCCCAAATAACTTTTGTTTCTGGTTTAAAAATGGGGGAAGCCTGGTAACCACTGGTGTGTTCTCTGTAACTGTGAGTCTGTTTCTGTTTTGTTATTTTCATTCCTGCGTTTTTTTATATTCCACATATAAGTGAAAACATATGGTATTTGTTTCTGTCTGACGTACTGCACCAAGTACAAGAGGATTAAGAGGTACAAACCACTAGGCATTAAACCTACTACTACTGTTAGGGTGTGTTCCCAGACACCCACTGCTTCCTGTGACTTTCACGGTGGAATTGTACAATTGGGTTCCACCAGGTAAGTCACGGCTTCCTTCTTGGCTTTAGGATTTCTGCACTGAGCTTTGCCCGGTGGGGATGGGTGGGAGTAAAGGTACAATGGTAGCCTTGGCTGGAAAGAGTAAAGAATGTAATAGGTGGACATGGGGAAGATGCAATTATTATTTTGAAAGCAACCCTATCTGCTGTTTTTGTTAACCTTCGCTAAGTCCATCAGATATTGGTGACCATAATTGCATGCAAACAACCAGGAATTCTTCCAGACTGGCCGCCTCAGGGCTTTGGATGAGGATGCCTCTTCCTGACTTTCTTGCTCTTTTTCACTCTGTCCCCCCACCCCCACATCCCTGTTTATTTCTCTAATCAATATATTTTGAGCGCCTCCTGCATGTCAGGCACCGTGCTAGGTGCAGGGGATAAAGCAGGAAACAGAACACACCTAATTCCTGTGCTTCTGGGGCTTGATCTGTTCTTTGCAATTCCATTCCTGGTCTAAAAATACGACGTTTTGTATCGCATAATAAACACTCACTCTATGATACTTATTTTAGCCCCCTGAGTATCGTTTACAAATCACCAAGAAGGAAGCTTTAACCTCCCAGCACCCCGATTTCGCGGGCATTTGTTGTAGGGGCGCATTCGTAGCTAACAAAAAATGGAGTTCATTTCTACTTATTTTAAATTCTCCAAATACATGGTGCGGAGCAAACCCACAGTTATTCTTTTGGTCAAAGGCAGGCTGGCAAACCATGATTTGAGCGGCCAGCAGCAGACAAGGCCGAGAAATGCTGAGACAAAATGCACGTGGGGGAACAGATAAAGGAAACCCACAGGGCCTCTGTAACTCTGATTAAGTGGGCCCCTGAAATAACTTTAAAATGTAGACTTTAAAAGACATATCATATGGTCACATAAAGGAGGTGGTTATGAATGTGATGGGGAAAAAGATTCTCAAGGAGAGTTCTAAAAACTGCTTGATGTTAAGCAGATGCATTACCTTTCGGATTGAACCCCAGGAAGTGAAAGTTTTAAGATGATAGACAAAAGAGTATTTTTTTTCTTTTATCTTGATCGTTGGGATAAAGTTTCTATCAAAAAATTCTAAGGTGAGCAATGATGAAAATAATTTTAGGTAGGTCAAAAAGCTTAATTATACGCTGTGTAGCCTTTAAATAAATATGCCACAGAAACTGACATGAATTATAATTCGGTTTTACATATATTGGAAATTTCACGTATAACGATTATTTATATACACATTTGTAATGCTCAGTATTATTTAAATGACTTCTGGTAATTTAGATTTAGGAATCAATGAAAGTCATATAAAACATATGCCTAGAAGAATACGATTTAGCTTTTATACTAAGCAAGTGTTTGAGATAAGGGTGTTAACTGAAAGCTATCAATTATAGCTCAGAGGTTTGCTTTCTGAAATTATCTAAATGGAGCAAATGAGGAGCTGTTTTTGAAAGTTATTTTATAATTAAAATCAGGCATAAAGTAACAATTCTATTTATTTCTCTAAACCTCGTTTACTTGAATCTTGTTAATAAATAAAAAACACAGCTTAATGTATCTTTCATTTAAATCAGGTAACAAATTAAGTTCTGAGTTTCCTAATTGTTACTTGTCAGGTAGTAGCCAAACTTGCAAAATGTTTACCTACGTGGATGAGATTTCTGCAAAGTGAGAAACAGACCTTCCATTTCAATATAGTTACTGAAATAATAGCACCTTATTTGGTTTGGCACCTACAAATTCGCTGTGTATTTTAACACGATAGATCACAGTATCTTTGTTGTGAAACACTGGTAGACTTCATTTAGAAAATTTTGCTTATTTTACAGATTTAGGTATCCTAAATTCATTTGCGTTCTAAAGTCTTTCCTTAAGTGAGAGGGACAAGACAGGTATTACAGCTAATGCTCATGGTATGCGTCGCACGTGAAAAATACGTCACGTGTCATGCATTTCACGGAGGCAGAAAGTTGAGAAAGACTGATGAAAGCACCGTATCCTACCATGTTTAATGGTCACTATATATCGATATTCCAATTTTAAAGAGCAACTCAGAAACATTAAATAACTTGACTCAGGTCATATGATAGGGAAAGGGGTTAAATTCGAATTTTCCAGTCTTAACTATAAGAGCTTTCAAAGAACCACAATATTCGCAAGAATTGTTATAAAACATAAAGGACTTCACTAATTTCTAATAATTGGGGTAAAGTTTCCAAGCAATTATCAGTAAATATCAATTTTAGTCAACACTCATAACATTAGCAGTGGAATAATACACTTAATTGGATTTTCTGGATCTCCAACTTCTCATTCCTTGTTTTGAAGTTAAAAATATATAAGCTAATATCAAGTTTTAAAAAGAAATATATATACATATATATGTGCATGTGTGTGATGTGTGTGTGTATATGTAATGATTCTAATTTTATTTTTAATGGCAGTAACA